>NW_009927802.1:0-62014 GCF_000696875.1 Nestor notabilis | reverse complement strand
GTTCTGCAGTGCCACTGTGTTTCTGATTTATTAACAGCTTGAATTTCAAATGCCAAATTGTGACTATGTATCCTAAACAATTTATGAGATACCTTGCTGCAAAAACACAACAAAAAAAAAAAAAAACCACCACCACAAAAAACCCTCACCAAAAGCAAAACAGTGTTGTTCTTTAAAGTCAGAAGTCTTTAACCCCTAATGCAGGCAGTCATGTTGCTGCCATATCTACATACACCCAGGGACAGGACTACTAGGGAGATAATAACTGGTTGGGTTTATCAATTTGAGTGGGTACAATTACTAGCTAGCTTCCAGGATCTGAAATACTTGAAAACATTCAGTGGGAAAGATTTGGTTTTCCATGAAAAAGTAGTATCTGTTGGTATGGTATGATCTAGATATTACTGTGTGATATTTACTGAACGTGTGCTACTTTTGATGAATTAAAAATTCACTCTCCAGCTTTCAAGTTAATGAAGAATTACCTCACGATTTGTTTTAATGGTCTTTCCTTACTTGGCAGCTGAACAAGGTACAGGAAGAAATTTTTCAAATACCAAAATTAAATACCTAGATCTGTCACCTAATAGGTGTTTGAGTTACTTGAAAGATATCGGCATGTAAATACAGTTACTCAAGTCCATTTCTGACTGATCAAATATTGTTGGCATCTCTAGGTGGCAGTCCTGTGCTCATAATATTACTTTTCTATGATATACAAATGCCTCCCTTTTCTGTATTCCTGAGGTAGTAGAAGTGCTAACCAAATAACTGAGGCAGCTAAGAGGTGGTCTCCGTTTCCCACAGTTGGCCCCTTTGCGGACGGAGCAGATGTAACAAGTGGTGGCATTAGGGCTCTTGCTTAAAACAATGTTGTCCCCAACATGCTGGTCCAGGTGATCTAGATAGCCCCTGCTTGTCTTGTGAGTGGCATTTTTACTCAACACTTGCCTTCACTGTACACTATGGTATATTTATTGTCAAAGACCATTCTCTTGTGGGTAGGGGTTATGTACATATTATCACAGTCTTTGAGGTAAAATGATTTATTGCTAAAATTAAACTGGGAAATAAAAATTATAAGATTAATCTCCTGGGGGAAAAGAAAGAAGTATTAACAGCTACTGTATCAGACTGTTGACTCCTACCTGTAGCCACTTCTATCCTGCTTGTTCTCCATTAAGCTCAAATGGTGCCAGTGCCTTTTTTCTTTGTCGAACACAGGATATCTTCCTTTTCAGTTTCTGTTATTGGCAGTCCCAGAGCCATAAACAAAGAGCTTTTGATTAATGGAGTTTGTATGTGTTCGTGGTAGGTGAACATTTTAAAAATGAAACACTATTTTCACTTTTAAAGCTCTTTATGTAGCTGCTTTCCCTATTTAGTAATAGTGCCTTTATATTAGCCAGGAGCTATGAAAAAATCTGCAGTTTAGTTCAAATAAATATTGAGTACTCATCAGCAGTCTTTTTTGTGGTCCTGCACCAGCTGAGTTGGAATAAGCTAAGCATTTATTTTTTACACAATTCTATCTATATTCCATTTTGAATTTTCTACTTAATAACACCCCCCTTTTTTTAAAAATGATGTTAGTTCACATGTTATGCGTATGGTCACTAAAGACTACTGAGATTTTAAATTATAATTGCTTCTTGAGAAGAGGAAAGGAAAATTTAATGAAAATTAAGAGAAAGTAATATGATATGTTTAATACTGTTTCCTAGTTCAATGTCTCCAATACTTTGAATATTTTGTAGACAAAAAGAACCACTACAGTATATAGGTATTATTTCTTTTTCAGTGGAAATAAGCTACATTTGTCTTTTTTTGTAAGAAAACAAAATTTGGGGAATGTAAGTCTGAAATCTTTAACAGATCCAAAACACAAGCAGCTCTTGTGTTTTCTGTGTCTGGAAAATAAAGTATGAAGTTCACAGCATTCTCTGGAGGCTTCAAAGGCCAATTGCTCTGCGTGAAACAGAATGTAGATATTGTTGTCATTATGACTGTAATAATATTGTTGATGGGAATTTAATGTGAGCCAGGACCAAAGCACAGTTTTAGGTATTAGCTCAGAGAGAGATTTTGGCAGGAATTTTAATAATGAAAGTAAAGCAATTAAATCTCCAGACATATTCTCTGCTTTTAGCCTATAACCTGTGGTTTATCTCCCATCCCCTCCCTTTTCCCTCACAGTAAATCTCCAAAACTCTTCTTTGCTTCTTTCCAGAATTTAAGGTCATTTTTACTGAATTTTTGTTCATCATTAGGAGAGATAAGACTGTTAGGGGTGAAGCAAAACTAAAAGAAGTTTGGTTCTAGCTTTTATAAACAACTTTCTTAACAAAAGCTTATTAGTTTTCTCTTTCCCAATATCACTCTGTGCTGAGGGAGCATGAAAGATTTATATACAGCTATGCCATTTCTGTGGTATCAGGAGTCTTTCTGCATCAGACAAAAAGTCAAGGTGGCTTCACAAAGCCTCTGGGTCTTTGAGTCTCTGTAGAAGGGAACATGTCCAAATCTGTAATCTTGCTCCATGTTAGTGGGCCAAACAAACCAGAATTTCAAGGGATTGATCAAACTTGGTGCAGCTTAAGTGATGGGAAAATGTACTGAAGAAGAGATATAGCTTGGTTTATGTTTTGGGCTTTTTTTAATGGTGTTTTTTTTGTGTGTGTGTGCACAAAGATACAGTTTAGGGGAGTAACTTTATTTTTAATAAATAATTTTTCATTCCTACTCACACCAACATTTATGAACACACAGGTAAGTAATAACATAACAGAATCCTGAAGTGTTTTCCCCAAGACTGCCTACTGAGAAATTCAGTTCTTGTTTCAGTCACTTGCTGCTCAATGGTATAATGTATTACTACTAAGGATCCTTCAAACAGGAAGCAGTCTTTTAAAAACACTGAGGAAATTTATGATGAGTTAAATATATACGGTTATTTTTTCACGTTACTCAAAATTCTGCGTATGATCTGATTTGTAGCATCTGTCATAGACTGAAGTGTTTGAATAGTGCAATCAATGAACCCCCAAAATAAATAGTTGAAATAATCAATCCTGGAAATAACAAAGACCTTAATCTGCAGCATCTGTAGGGTTTATTTGCTGACCACAGTTCTTGGACTTGCGTAATTTCAGTAAAACAAAAGGCAGCTCATGACATTTTCAAAGGGTTTGTTAAATAATAAATTCAAAATACAGCCTGCTGGATTTGTAGACTTGACAATGGTTTAATAACAGTATTGTAACATAAATGCTAAACCAGAAGTATGATGAATGTGTCCATCAGCTTACCACTGTGGTAGGGTGGTGCCTATTTCTGTTATTACTTACGTTTTTGTGAAAAACAAAGTTTGCATATAAAGCATCTGAGGTTTCAATAGTTTGTGAATGGTCAAGAGTCCTGTTCTTTGCTGTTTTCAGAGCCTCTGGGACAAAATCCTTTCAGAGGTTTCCACTATACTGAGTGCACATGTGTCCACAGCAGTGGTTATCCACAGCAGTTTCCTATACTTCTGTCAACATCCAGCTGATGCTCTTTATTTCCTCTTCTTTACCAGTTTATTAGTGTTTCTTCCTGCTTTGATTATATTCTGGGATAGCAGTGAAATTAAATAGCTAGTTTAGGAAGTTAGATAGTCACTCTGGTTTATTTCTTATTCTGAATGAATTAACTTTCAGTACTCCATGGAGGAAGCAACATCCTATTGGCTTCTGCAGGAACGGCAATGACAGGTGCATTACTGAGGTATGACTTCTAGCTGAGGGCTGCTTAACTGGAAAGCAGCTTTGCAGAAAATGGCCTGGGAGTCCTGGTGGACATGATGTTGAACATGACCCAGTAATGTGCCCCTGCTGCAAAGAAGGCAAATGGTATCCTTGCCTTCATTAGGCAAAATATTGCCACCAGGTCAAGAGAGGTTCTCCTTTCCTTTACTCAGCACTGGTGAGGCCATACCTGGAGTGCTCTGTCCAGTTCTGGGCTCCACAACCTGGTGTTTAAGCCCAGTTGGTAACTCTGAACCACAGAGCTGTGCATTCACTCCCCTGCTCTCAGGGGGATGGGGAGGCGAATCAAAATAACGTAAATCCCACAGGTTGAGATAAGAACAGTCCAATAACTACGGTGTAATACGAAACCAGTACTATTACCACCACCACCAATAATAATAATAATGATAAGGGAAATAACAAGGAGAGAGAATATAAAAGTCAAAAGGGAAGGTAAAAAAACCCAACAATAAACACAAGTGATGCACAGTACAATTGCTCACCACCTGCCGACTGATACTCAGTCCAACCTAAGCAGCGATCTCGGCCTTCTGGGTAACTCCCCCTAGTTTATATACTGGGCATGACATGCTGTGGTATGGAATACCCCTTTGGCCAGTTTGGGTCAGGTGTCCTGCCTCTGCTTCCTCCTGGCTTCCTGTGCCCCTCCTCACTGGCAGAGCATGAGACTGAAAAGTCCTTGATTGGGGTAAGCATTTCTTAACAACAACTGAAACATTGGTGTACTGTCAGCACTGTTCTCAGACTAAAGCTGAAACGCAGCACTGCACCAGCTACTAAGAAGGAGAAAAATAAGCTGAACCCTGGGCGCTCTGGAGAGGGTCGAGTGAGGAGACACCAAGATGATGGACTGGAGCACCTCTCAGAGCTGGGACTATTTAGCCTAGAAATAGGAAGGCACAAGGGGATCTCATCAATGTGTGTACATACCTGAAGGGAGGGTGCAAAGAAGAGAGTGCCATGCACATTTCAGTGGTGCTCAGTTGCAGGACCAGAAGCAACAGGTGCAAACTGAAACACAGGAGGTTCCCTCTGAATGTCAGGAAACACTTTTCACTGTGAGGGTCTGAGTACTGGCACAGGTTGCCCAGGCAAGTTGTGGAATCTCCATCCTTGGATACATTCAGAAGCTATCTGGAGGTGGTTCTGGGCAACTGGCTCTAGGTGTCCCTGCTTGAGCAGGCAGGTTGGAGCAGATGACTTCCAGATGCTCAACCATTCTGTGACTTTTCACAGCTATTGGCACAGACCCACAGTAGAGCCACCTCAATGGCAGTTTTTTGAAAGGTCCTGTGCTTACCTACTTGTTTTGCTGAGCAATTTGTAACTAATCCTCCATTTTGAGAGTGCTGTAACAGCATTTTTTTAAGGAATCTAGGTACAGCCTGTTTTCCTTCAAGTTTTCTGGGATTTTTGAAAACCTATTAAAAATGTCATGTAATTATGATCTCAAGGAAGAAAATATGCTAAGAAAATGAGGCAACTTTCACAGGTTTATATATAAAGAACAGCCAGGTGAAAAATGTGCTGGAGCAGCAAATTAATGTGCTTAGTAATAACACATTTATGCTATCAGGACCCAAAATGTAGTCTTATACTGGTGAAAATGAAATGTTAAGTAAGGAAAAGTTGATGTTTCCCATTCTAAAACAGGAGGCCAGCATCATGCTTGCTTTTATTTTCTGTGCATGTAGACAAGAATGGACTATAAGATACATCTATTTTGCTGATGCAGATGGTATTTAGTTCTTCATGGGTGAGCCTGCCCTGCCATTGCTTGGTGAATGCATACTATAACACTTTGAGATGGCTTTGCCTAATGAAAAACTATGAGCTCACTAGATGTTTTTCAACATCCCATGTGTAATGAACTCATCAAACACCCTATCAAAGATAAGCAGTGTCAGCACAGCGTGGATCCTGGAACTTATATCTGCTGATAAGCAATAAGTAATTATGAATAAGAACGCCCCGAGAAATAAAATTAAGTTGTTCATTCATAGAGAAATTTATCCTTGTACAGAATCTTACTGAAAATTCATAAGCAAATCACAATGTATCTGGGCAGCTTTCAGATAATTTCAGATTTCTGTGAGTAGATTAAGTATTTTTAAATATAGTTATGGTTTTTTAACATCATCTTTGGATTTCCAGAGTAATTTTTAAAAAACCTTGTTGGTTCTGTCTTTCTTGAATTTAACAGGGCATTTGTACAAGAACAGAAGCATACAGAAGCCACCTGATGAAGGCCAAAGAGGTGTTTAATTACTTTGAAGTTTTGTGTACAAGATGTTTGTGTTAAAATGCAGTTCTCTGAAGTCCTCAAAAGCATAGCATGTTATTTACTTTTCTCTACTGTAACTGCCTGCTGTTGCCCCTCCATTTTTAATTCCACATTATTTCTCTGCACTGAAGATGCATATCTCATTAGTATTTTGTCTTGCTAAAGAAGATCTATGCATGCTATACTAATAACCTGAACAGAAAAACTCACTTGAGAAAATTACCAAGGTTCCTATCTAGCCTTATAGCTTCTAACATTATGATCAAAAATAAAATCCCTACCATGCCATCTAGATGTAGTAGGACAGCAGGTGGTAATTCACTGGGTTTGTGTATTAGTCCTGTGCACTAATGGACATGTTTTTCCATGTTCTAGTAAATACTTTTCTTAAATGTGAATATTTTGGAGAAACCTCGCATGAGAATATTTTCCCAGTTTTAACTAGTAATTCCCTTGACAAGTGTCTCGTTCTGATTTTAGATCCCAAGTCTCTCTTTTTCAAACACTCTAATCCAATAACATATTTATTATTGCCATAGTGTTTACCCTTTTGCAATTAACAGGTTTCTTTTCATTACATTCCACTAGGATTTTATTAGATGCCAAAAAAAAGGCCTGATGAGTTACAAAGTTGCATCTTTTTTCATTGCTTTCTAAAAAATATTTCCTTTGCTTTCACAGAAACTTCATAAGAATAATTTATCTCAAAAAGAATGACATATGAAATACATATATTTCTCTCTTATACAAGTGTCATCACTAGTTTGATCAGTGAATTAATTCTTTCTATTTGATAAAATACGGATTTTTATTTTTTTTATTTTTTTTAATGCCCTGCAAGGGAAGAATGAGAAAGAGAAGCTTCCTTTTCAAATCTTAGGTCGATTCTCACATTTCAACATATTCTGAAGCCCTACATGTGATTCACATAGTCAAAGTAGTTATAACAATAAAAAGGTATTCATATAAAATTAAACTACAGATTTTAAAATGTCTGCTAAATGACTGTCCAAAAACCTCTTCGCATACATTTTTGTATTCAAAAAGTTGTCAGTTTTTGCCTGTCCTATGTAAAATCATGTATGTTTCTATCAGAATAGATAATAAATTATTACTTGGTGGAAAACTTACCTTATAAACGTCAATTTCATACTTCAGGCACCTTTGAATTTTATTTTACTTTCTGAAAAATATATTAGAAAACTTAAAGTTACTCAGTTTTGACTTGTGTTAATTTTCTGCGTGATAAGTCAATGGAGTGTGGTTTTCAAGAAGACTATCAACAACATCGTAGCTCTCAGAAATGGGAAAAATGGATTTGAAAAGAGTGAGGAATGTAAAAGAAAAGCCACAACCTCTTTTTATTTTCTGACAGAAGTAAAAAGCTAATTCAGATAGAAATGGTACATTCTTTCTTGACCCCTCTTTCTGTCAAGGCTGACCAAAGATGCAAATCACTGTACTCCAAATCTCCATATTTGTCCCCTTCTATAATCTCAAGCTATAGGTGAGTTTTGAAAAACTGTAGAAAACCCAATGCATGTTTTTTACAACCTTTCTAGAATTTTTCTGGTTTTGTTCAATGACAAATTTGATTCTTATCCATGTCAAATGGCCTTTTATTTTTGTCTTGGGTTTTAATCCTTGGCTGAAGTGAAAACCAGTCTCTAAACATTTTTACTAAATAAAGTTTAATGTTGTATGGAAAGTAATTTTAAGAACATAATTTGTGCTATTATGTATTTAAATATATAGATTATTTTAGCGTGATACCAAAATGTGATACTGAAAAGAAACATCATAGTTTAATATCTTCTTCTCACTAGCGTCATTATTGGATATTCTACTTTACAAATAAGATGGGGTTATTCTGGTGGTGTTGTTTCCAGTCCTGCCAGCTCAGACAAGATTCTGAAGGCAAGCAGAACCTGCACCAGCAAGAAGTTTTCAGCAATTGCTAGTGAACCACTTTCAGGAAAATGGCACAGCATTTCCACAGAATATAGTTAATTTCCTTTGATGTGCTGTTTATGCAATAGTACTGCAAAATTGTAAAATGCAGGAAAAACCCCATTATTTTAAAAGCTAAAATCAGAAGATCAGAGAGTGACTATATTCTGTGAGTATGTCTGCTGAGTCAGAAATTATGAAGTTTCCTAACTGTTTTGTGGTCCAGTTCTGTACTATAAATGCTTGAAATTTGTATTGTAAAATTTCACCTTTCCTTTCTGTGCTTCTGCCAGAATTAGTCTAACAAAAGAAAGAAATTGTGAGCTATTGGTGAGTTATAACGAAGAGTGAATAGGATCTCTTCTGAGCTTCTTGCCAGGATCACCTTCTGCAAACCAATATATTTAGCTTATCACACATTTATATCTAACAAATAGCTGTTGAATTAGAAGTACATGACAAATGGAAAATGTAATTAAAATCAAAGAAAAGAATGGTAAGCTTAACAAAAGGCAGTGGGAGTAGCTACTAAGGGGGCCTGCCAGTACATTTTGAGGAAGAAAAACATTGGAATGAAGAAAGACCTTCAGACCAAGAAAATTAAAAAATCGGATACAGGGCCAAATTGCTTTTATTGCAGGTCATTAGAGCTGTCTTTAAGCTAAAAAATTCTTCTGGGCTCTCTGATTCTTCATGTGTTATATAAAGTACTATATATTAATCCTGCAACTTCTATTTTTAGATTGCCATATACATTTTTGAGCATCAGAAATCAATGAAGATGGATAGCTTGCCTTCTTAGAATGTGTACATCTTAATAAAACAAGAGTTTGTAGTCAAAAAGGCTTTGATATTTGAAGTCACATTTAACTGAGAGTCCTGGTCATGCTGTGTTGCTATCAAGACTAGCTGTCTCCTAAGTCCATGAATATATTAGACATTTTTGACATTGAATATTCATTTGTGGATATTGAATGAAGAATATGAGGAATACTAGATAAAAAATTTTATATAGCTATCAAAGACAAAACAGCATGATAATTCAGCTTCAGTAACTGTGTGTTGGAAGATGACAAATTGAATGTTTTCTCTTCCAGCAACAAAGCATTTGGGAACAGCAAGAAAGCAGTGCTCTCCAGACCTACCATTAACATTCTGCATTCTTACACCTCCAAGGGATAATGACGACTTCAGTTATTTGTCTGGATCAAAATCAGATGAATGAAAGCAACTGCAAAGCTTTTAAACTAAGGTGGTCTATTAAGGAACATATTTTACTTGCTGTTGCTATGAGAATGTCATCAAAACTCCATGGTATACTGCAAACAAACTTTTAAATCTCTTTCCCAACCTTGCTACAGTAAAGTCTGCCATCGCATTTACAAAAGAGAAAAAAGTTTATAGAGGGTAGATGGTAGGTAAAGATATAATATATGTGAAATGAGAAATAATTGTTTCTTTCACAATTTCCCTGCATGTCACCTTTCTGGTTCTAACAAGGCTGGGTTTTGCTGTATAAAAAGCTGGTTTATATGTTCTTTGGATCATTGGTAATACATTTCAAAAAGAAAATACACTATGCAGTCTCAAATACGTTCCCTTTCTTCCTACCTTCTAGAAGCATGCTTCTACGTTTATAATAAGAATTATGTCCTTGATCCATACTGGAAAATTTTTGAGGCTAGCTATAATGGCACTTCTCTTTCAAATAAGTTTTGACTGTATTTAGTCATTCCAGCTGTTAAGCTTGACAGAAAATCCACAAAAAAAAAGCCTCAAAAAACCCAGAATCTTCCTAGAGGTATCAGACAAGTGGTGCATTTGATAAATAAACACAAAATTATTATTCATTTCCTTACTGTTGGATGTGAATAGGGTTTTGATTTGATCATATGAGGCCTAGTATAGATGGTATTATTAAATTTCATTAATGCAACTGTTTGTATGAAAATATCTCTGCAGGTATTAAAAGGCTGTTATCAACTGCTCTAAAAAAAAAAATTGAGGTTCATTTTCCTGGGAGAAAAAATTTGTTTTACTGTGCTAGAGGTGGCAGATAATCAGTTAAAGTGCATTTTTTTCCTGACTTGTTTCCTGGGGAAATTTCCAGCTTTCTCCAGGGACATAAATAGTGTTTTCTTTAAAAGCAAACTGCTGATGCTCAGATCAAGAAGTAGATGCAAAAATAGGACTTTAAGCAGCAAGCAATTTCATGGACTAGATCACTGCCTTTTTAACAAGCTGCATCATGCTGATCTACGGATGATTTTATAGACAATAATGGCCAACATTTTAACATTGAATGAAGTAAACTGAGAAATATTTTAAAGCAAAATTAAAATCAAGGTGGCATTTTATTGCATTGCCTTTATAGCAGTTTCAATTCAAGGAGAGAAGATTAATTTTTATGTATGTATTATCTAGAGAGCATGACCTTTCAAGCAGAGAATACTTTTATATGAAAGCAATGATCTAGGAGGTAGGGGTTTCCCATGATTATAAGAGTGACTCCGAAAAAAGTTAGAAAAGACCACTGATTTTTTTCTTCTAAGCATGAAAATTCCAGCCACAGCTGGAAGAAAACACAAAATTTACAGTGTTGATACTTAACATTGCCTGCATGTATAGTGTAGAGAAAAGGTCAAGGACTTAAGGATGGAGTAAGTGTAGAGAAAGACTTTAGAAACATTTCTTGGATGACTCAGCCTCCTATTATTACCAAAAATATTTAGCCCTGTTTTCCCTAAACTACTCAGCATCAATTGCCTTGTTCCTTACAACCCCATTCTTACACTAGTGAATTTACTCATCAGACATGACGAGAAAGAAGACCCTGCCTTTGGTCAATAAGACAATACCAGACCGTACCTGCAAGATGAGGTGCTTGTGGACGGATTTGAGGGAGGAATGCTCTCAAAAGAGCTTTTCAGTAGCCAGATTTAGCTTGATTTTCATAGCCTTACACTGGTAAATGCCACTCATCATTTTAATAACTTTTACCAAAAGCAAACAGAGGAACACCCCGGTGAAAAGCCAGTGGCTGTGAAGTAAAGATCATTTTAGGGTTAGATTTTGCCATCTCTTACCCTTTAAAAGCAGCATACGTACAGAAAGTGGGCAAAGTGAGACATGCACAGTGATTGCAGAAATTTCTGAAAATAAACGTGGTCTACACGAAAAGGAGTATTCTATTGGTGAAGCTGCTTATAAACATTCCTTAAGTCCCCATACAAAATGATGACAGCAGTCATTTCTTGCTGCAGGATCCAGTGTGGTTAGTTAAAAGCACAGCTGAGTCAGCCTGTGTCTGTACTGTACATGGATGTGCTCCTCTGCACGCTTTGTGGGACACAATGCTGCAGTGTTTCAACTCATTTTTCATTTCAGAATCTATAAAATTCAGTTCTTGATGAAGGATTTCCCAGGCTGAATGACAGAACCCAAAAGACCAGCTGGCCCACCTAGCAGCAGCTGCAGTCCTGTGCCCTTAGCGCAGGGTGCAAAAAGATGGCTTGAGTGTGGAGGAAAGGCAACCATTTTTTAAAGTTATAAATTTGTCCTTGTGTAGGAGCTCCCTCTGCCTGAAGTATCCAGAGCTCAGGCCCTTTGGATTTCTCCCCTTCCCAAAAGCAAAAATGCCATAGTATAGTAACTTCACAATAAATGCTGAAGTTTTCTTGAAGAAAGTAAAATAGCAAGTGACTTACCTGTAGGCACAGTTTTCATGCATCTGACTTTGACACTGATACTAAATTGTACAGCTCCACTAAATTGTAACTGATCTATTAAAGACAGATAGAAAAATGCCCTCAACACTTTAATCCACTGTCATCTGTAGTTAGTTTTCCATCCCTGTTGTATAATGGACTAAGTTTTGTTTTTCTGTTAACACACTCATCATATTCTTTATTTTCTCTTGGAGGTCATATTTTAGCTTTTCTGACTTTCTGTCTATGCAATGTACTCATTTGTACAAGTCTTTTATAATCTAACCTAATTTCCACTGTTGTATACTTCCTTACCTGTAACTGAGGTCATGGCTCAACCATGGTGTCCTTGCTTTTCTCTGCACTGTGACACCTTGTACCTGCTGTGTCACTTTCTGGAGGAAATATTAGCTTTCTTCTAATACTTTTTCCTCTTTTCCTCTCCTATAACATCTTACATACCAAATTTCTAAAGTAAGTCTTTAAAAGAACTGATTTAATTTTTCTGTTCTCCTTCATTCCGTTTCTCTTAGCCAGGCATTTTTTCAGTTTATGGTCACCTTTACTGAAGCTGCTTCCTGCCCTGACTTTTTTCCCCAGCTGGTAAGAGTCAAACCCACAAGAACAGCCCTCCTAGCTGCTTTCTCAGTTTTTCTACCAAACGATAATCTGGAGTGCATCCCAACAATTAGGCAGAAATTCTGGGTCTGCCATTTGCCTTTTTTATATGTTTTTTAATGCTCGGTCCTGTGCTTTAGATGATTCCTTGTGATATTCAGGGGAAAAAATAATATTCCAAATGATGCTTGTGGTCAAGTGGTATGACTATACCTCCATCTGAATAATGTTCTTTCCCTATTTTTCACCATGCAGCAGGTTTAGCTCTTAGCTTTCATCCCTCATATAAAGTGTTTATATTTTTAATACGTGAAAGAATGCCACATCCCTTATTCGTTCCCTAGCCATCCATTCTTAGACAATCTATTAATATTCCAAAACCTGCTGCATATCGCAGCAAGTCTGTGTTACGCCACTTAAATCAGAGTTTTTCTCTGCTTGTTTATTTCCCATACTCATTGCAATGCTACACAGACAGCAAAGAACTTTGGCAAATAAATTAGTACTCTTGAGTGACATGTTGCCCCAGTCCAATCCACCAGATGCCATTATTACATAAGATATAATTGTATATAGTATGGGGGAATTGCAGCACTGAAGACATGAAGGTAATTCCATAAGGAAGGAAATGTTGCTGGTGTTAGATTCAGGCTTTGCTATTGGAGTTAGTCTTTTTATGCACAGAAGTTTCAACAGATTGAGTTCTCTTGTTGTCTTGGAAAAGTAGCCCGAGGTCACGAGTCCAACTGAAGTGACTCAGTGATTTGTTGGAATCAAGAATCTTGAGGTTTACTCTGTCCCTTTCCCTTGATATCACTAAAGAGCTTTCAGCTTATCACTGAACTGCGCACAGATGTCCTTTCTCTCTTCCTGAAGTACCTCCCATACTCCAGATATTTGTTCTGGTTCAGTTCAGTACTGAGTTCCTCTTCAGTAATATATCTTGGTTCATGTCGTGTTTGCTTCAGTAGGAATTGAGCATGTGCTTAAAGTTTATTAGGTAGCCAGGTCTCTGTCTGAATAAAGATTGATTGCAGCCTTGTTTCAACACTATTCTGTTCTGAGGCCTCTTGGGAAATGTTTGAAATTATTCATTTTGGTTTCCAAAATTTCTCTGTTAACTCTTTGTATGAGGAAAACAGCCTGTTTCATAGCCTGCACACAGTAGCCTGTTTTTACTAAAACTGCTCCAAATTTCTGTGAAGCTGTTTTCTTGCCAGGACACAATGTGTTCACACACAGTGACTAGAAGCTAGTAATATGCAGAACACACCTTATGAAGCATGACAGTTCTTCACTCAATAGTGTGTGCTCATTCTCCCATACCTTTCTTTCTCTCTGGTAATATACAGCTGAATGGTTACTGCTTTCTATAATCATAATACCAAGCTACCAGCACAATCAACTATACCCGTATCTTACAATTTTGTGGTTTGTATTTTTATGTTTTGGTGCAATTGCTTGGTGTACAGATAATTGAAGATGACCTGTTTGGCTAAATCACTAAAAAATCTGTGTCTATTTGAGAACAGCAACAAAACCAAGAGTGTACTTGTTCTGAGATTGCTCTCCAATAGAAATCAATTTCCATAACAACATGCAGGCAATGTGGATTAAGCGTGTATTTTTATTTAACCTTCAAATTCATCAAATCCCCTAAGTAAAGAATTTTAATGAGAATTGTACATCAACATAGTTCAGTGATTCATGGAGTGGCAGTTACACAAAATGAAAAAACTTTATTCAAACTTTCTCCTTACAGTTTTGCCATACTACTTGTTGTGATAGTCAAATGTAAGGAAAAGATGCTGCAGTGAAAGAAACTAGTTGCTTCTTTATGTAAAAAGCCACAAAACTTCAGCCAGGCTGTGTATTGTGCAGCTGGGGGCACAGTTAAGAATTCAGCATTGATTTGGGAAAAGAAACCAAAGGACATGACCCCCGAAAAGTTTTTTGTCTTTTAATTGGTGATGGTGCTGGTGGTATGAGATTGCCATATTCTACTACACAATAAAGAATTAAAATTCAGTAGTATTCATGCATGTGGAGGTTTTCTAACTGTAACAAGATTAACTTTGGATTAATCAGATACCTGAAAAGTGAAAAATGCATTATTTGTGAATATTTTTGAATGAGATTTTATTAAGAATTCTCAGTGCTGTCCTTTCAGATAGCCACGGTATTGGCCTATAGCTGAAACTGTATTGCAAATGCATGATGACATACATTCTTTCTCACTTTGTCCTCAATGACCTGTTACTTAGTCAGTATGAACAGAGTGGTAGCTAGAGAAGTGATAAGGACTTGGTGCTTATCCAAGACTAGATGACCTACCTCTTCAGGACTACCGCACAAAGTGACAGGAGGAAATAAAAAGCTGCTCTGTATTTATTTGGAAGCACATCAGAGAATGCTCTTTCCATACATGAAGGGAAAAAAATCCAATATCATCCACTGAATTTTATTGCATTTAAAGTATTTTACAGTGAAGAAACTCAAAGAACATCTGGAACAACTTTTGCAAATAAGTCATTCTGTGTATCAGTTTAGTTATGACATTTTTTCCTTCTATTGTATAGCATATTTTATGATTGAAAAATTATTTAAGCAAAAAATTTGTTCATAATTAAACATTCACATCTTTTTTGGTATGCCATTTCATTGTTTTCAGTGTGATTCCAGAACTGCAGCTTTAGGTGCTATTTGAAAGCAGTGGAGTGAAAGAGAAATAACTGAAAATAGGACACTTCTGGGACCACAATAAATAGTAAGATTAAACCAAAATGAGAAAAAAAATATTTTCTAGGTTGAATTTGCATCCTTGAAAAAGGATTAAATGTTTTTATTTATAGAAGTAAACATCATCTATATATCAAGTTGCCAGTTTATAGACTATAATTTCATCATCCTTGGAATACGATGGTTCAGAAATTAAGGTACGGTCTCAGTTTATTGATTTCACTGTAGCAACTTTCATATAATTTTCCTGAGAGGATCTGGGCCACTATTTTGTGTGTTACATCAAATAGCTGAATACACGATGCATTGCCTTTGTGTAATGGAACTTTTGACATCAAAAAAGGTAATGACCAATGTAAGACTGACAAATAGGTACTGTATGTGCTGGACAAAAATGCCGGTGTTAAGTATGTCCTTCACACTCTGTGACAAGCATGTAATTGCTGATCTGACCAAAAAGAATGACATTCCAATTAGACTGCAGAGCATATTTTACTTAGCAGCCAGGCTTTTCCATCTTCCCTCTTCCGTGGGATTCAGTGAAAGTCTGTATTTTCAGCAGCAGTTTCGCAAACAGCAGACTTTGGTTTATATGCCTTTATGTGGTTAAAAATCTTTAAAAGTAAACATACATTTGCAAAAAAGGAAACAAAATTATAATCTGTTAGCATATGTTGAGAAATTTTCAGTGAATGGCCACATGAGTTTTCCTAGCTTGTGCTTTGCCAAAAAGAGTATGAGCTGTGAGCAGTATTTCCTTTCCCATGCAGTATGTAGTATTTACGGTTAGCAATTACAGATATGCAGTCATGTACACAGCATATTTTGAGCAGAGTTAAATATTTCTATGAAAACTTCCAACTTTTTCCTGTGTTGATGTTAAATTTGTAAAAAATAAGAAAAACCTGCTTTTATTATTTTCATTATAGAACATTTTCAGTGCTATTATGTGTAATGCTGCGCTGAACAAAGATGACACAAAAACAAACATTCAGATAGAAAGCTTCTTGGTGCAATACATAATACAAATACAAAATAAAGAAACATTTTCTGTTTTAATCTTGTTTAAGTGAAGGTAACAAAGTAGAGTTAAGGGGAGAAAGTATATTTCTGGTAAAAGAAAAAAAATTAGCAAATCTTTGAGAATGTTGGTTCCAGATTGCTGCAAAAGTTATTTCCTAGCTGCAAATTCGGTATTGTGATGAAAAATGAAAATTTTAGGTTTTTGACATGGACTAAAAATATGAGTAAATCACGTGAAAAGACATTTTCCTCATTTCTTACTAAGGAGGATTCACTCAAAAAGGAATATAAATATAGAAGTTAATATAATTTATATTCCCTTTTTCCCTATGCTCCTAACCAGGTTCAGTTGAAAAATGTACTTTATTTTTCTGGCAGTTCTGATGTATTTTGATATATAGTGACAGGTGAAGAAAGGAAAAGCTGAGGAACACTGACAACCCTTTGTAAGAACTCCTCTCAATCTTGGTCTCCCTAAGGTTGCAAAATGTTTCAGTACAGACTTTTCCAAATTTATGACACTTTCCACTCCTGTACACATATACAAACACACACAAAATAAGGATCATATTTGATAAAACTATAACATCCTCTTCACTTTCCCAGTGCCTATTCTTGTGTCAGAACAGATTTTAATACAGATCCTTCCTTTTTCTTCCTCTGCGGTATGCATCTCCCATGGTGTCCATGACTGTTTCCTGTCAAATTCCTGCTTCATCACCTCTCTTTAGTTTCTTTTCCCCCAAATCAGCCTGCTATTATAATCTCTTTCTGTTCTATTAGCCCAGATTCCCTTGAATTGTGTTTTTGTTGTAAAGAATAAAATATTAATTATAGGTAGGATGTGATCATTTAATTAATGGGAGCAATTTAATTAAGGCTTTTATAATATATGAAAAAATAACTTGAACCCATGCTGTTGGAATGCAGAAATTATGAGTCCTGATTTCCAGTGTTTGAAAGACCTTTCAAATCGTGTGCTTAAGAAATGGAGACAAACTCCCTAGTCATATTTTAAACTTCTAGAGTATTTTCAAATTTTTTATTATTTACAGAAAGCTTTCCTTCCTCTCATAGACCTGTCAAAGACACATAATCTATTGTGACTTCAAACCGCGTGTAAGATGGCACACAATCTTGACCTGTTTCTCTAGAAGCCCTGTAAGTGTGTTAGTTATTAATGTCCGTACAAACCACTCTTAGCATTGCTTTTACAGCCTGATTTAAACTTCCACTGACTTCTCTTAGACCCTTTTATCATCTTGTGGCACAGTGGACACTACAAGTCCATTTTCCATTAGTAACTTAGCTCAGGTATCAAAATGTTCCACTTAATCACAGCCATAGTTTGTCTTTGCTGAGTAATGTTACTGCCACGTCCTCAGTTGACTTCAATTGATGAAAAATGGTTTGAATCTTCCATGTTTGGATGAGCACAGGAATAAATGTACAGCTATATACGTGATATATTGAATCACAAGAAAGTAAAATGTTGTTTGGCTGTAAGGTTAAATGCACACGTTTAAGAGTGAGACATCGTAGTTAAAGAGTTACATTATGTTACACTTGATAGCAAAAAGAAAAAATACAAGCCTTTACTTTTTTATTGTAAACACACAGCTTTTGATATGTTGGATAGATCATGAGATGTGAGAAACGGCTACCAAAAATCATTTAAATGACTGAAATGGCTAATGGCACACAAACCAACATGAAATATTTCATCTTCCCCTTTGCAACTGAAGTTCTCTGTATTATATGTATTCATGAAATCATAGGATATTTGTTAGGAAAGAAACTGGGGTTTCAACTACTCTTTCTCTTCAGTCAGCAGACTGTATTAAATGGTACCTGCTATTGCTGATAGCTATTTGCCTAAGTTCCTTTTAAATATTTGTAGTGCTTGCGATTCCAGCCATAGCTCTATCACTGGCACCATTAGAAAGATTTCTCTTGTGTTTCTCTCCACCACTTCAGGCTACTATTTTTTTCTACAGACACACTGCACAGTGAAACCAGTCAATTTTCTTCCTATTTGCAGGAGCTTTTTACCTTTACCGGTGTTTTGTGTTCATTCAGGGAGTCTCCTTCTCTTGTTTAGATTTACTTGCTCCTTGGTTCAGTCAGTATCTCCCTGTAGGTAATTTTTTTAAGCTTCTGATCATTCTCATTGCTCTCTGCTGGACATGCTCCAATTGGTGAATGCTCTTAAAGCATAAAATATGTTTCTCAAACTGAGACCTTACCAATACTAAGCCAAGTGAAGGTGTATTGCTTCATGTAATTGTAAATTACACTTCCGTTTGCACTCTGAAATGATATTTGCCTCTCTTGCTATATCATTATTGATGTGTTTAACTTGTGGCCAGAAATTACCAGGATCCTTTGCCTTTGAAATGCTTGCTTTCTTATTTATTTTTCACCTTTTATTTGTGTCACTGACTATAACTGCAAAGATGTTTGCACCTATTGAGTAACATAATATTTAGGTTAATTTTTACTTTCTCATAAGCAAAATTATCCACTAAGATACCTCTTGTGCTTTCTGGGATCATGTCACCTGCTAAATCAATAAGCATATTATTTATTTTGTTCATTAGAATGTTAATGAAAATCTTGCAGATACTATAGTTTTTATGTAATCTACTTTACTTTTCACTTTTTGTATGCTTCCTTGAAGTTGAAATAATGGAGCAAGACATCCAAATCTGATTCCAATTGAATTCTTCCCTGCAGCAGGATAGGTTATCTTTCATTCCTGGTTTGTTCCTTTGTATAACTGTCAGCTCTCCTTCATCCCTTTTGTCCTTAGGTTTGCCTAACAACTCCTGGAGTTTATTGACATTTATTTTTCAATAAATGTTCTGTTTTCTTTACTTGTAAAGACTAGGAGCTCTGCCATTTTTTGCTTAATGCTCCTAAAATTGTTTTAATACTGTAACCTGTGGAGAGGCTTCAGTCTGGAAGAGTTTCCCATCTACTCATTTTCTTCATCTTTGTATCAAAGGGCATGCTAGGACCTCGAATGATACTATGTCTGTCTCTGCCTATTCCACAAGTACAGCTAAAAATTTGCTCTCATAGGTATGTCCTCTTGGTAGGATGATTCTTCTGGTTATTAAAAAAATTTCTGCTTCTATAATCTTCTAGCTATGGCAGCACTTATGCCTCTCTCACACATTCTCATTACTCTTATAATTCATGTACTCTGTAATCGAATGGAGACCTTTTCTTGTTATATATTTCCCCCCTTATTGACCTCTCTATCTCCTGTGGAGATTTCATGATATTTTGTGTTACAACATGTGAATAATCTCATGAAGTTGCAGCTATGACAATCAGATATAATTTTCAGAATCTGTTATTCTATCCTTCTCATTCACTTATTTATTTTGTCTACAGATTTAAAATATCTTTTCAGATCAACACACTGTCCTATAGATTTTCCTATGAAACTTTTATAAATAACCTAAAATATAATATGTGCTAGAACAGCATCAACAATGATAATATCTCTGTGAAATATGGCATGTAGTAATTAATTCAGGCTTGTTAGCCTTGTCAATATAATAACATCACTGTGATACTCTGATATGAAGTTTCTGAAATTGAATGACTCAGGGTGATGTTTGCAAACTTAATTTACTATCTTCTTGTGGGTCAAGCGTGGACTTAAACTGTTTTAAATGTGGAATCAGCCTGGAATTTCATAACATCAATTGGCAGGATACTAAGCACCAGACATCTTCTTAGAACTTCTCATGTAAAACAAAGGCCAGAATTTATCTCCTGTGAAGTAAACACAGCAGAAGCATCTTTTAAAAAGTCCTTGAACACAAAATACCATAGGTCTTTGTGAATCAACTAATTATTTTTATAACTGTCAGTTTGATTAATAACAATGTCATTTGTTTACAGGAGCTTTTACTTTTTTTTTTTTCTCTCTAAGCCTAACAGCGTTAATGTTGTACTTACTGTTTCTTAATTTTACTCTCTTCTTCATGACACTGACTAATCATCCAAACACTATCTACTACTGTGCCAGAGCCTCCTGGGTAATAACAGTGCCAAAGCTTGATAAGTGGCTGCCAGATAAATGCATGTTGGTTCAGGAGAAGCTGTGCCAACTGTAGTGCAAAAAGCAATGAATAAAGATGGCAAAAGACTATAAAAATTACTTTAACTTTTGGTTGTAGAAACTGTGCATGTTCAAGTAAATCAAATGTTTCAAGAGGCAATGCTGCCTAATTTTATTTCCCATCAAATGAGAGAGCAACTGAAAGAACATTATTTTTCTATATATCAAGCACTCTGTTGGGACCTATAGTGATTAAGTCTTTGTTATGTATGGCTATTTTACTATTTATAAAAGATGAGTTAGTAATAGAAGGCCATTTCTGACTGAAATAAAATATACATAATGTAAAAACAATGCAAAGCCAATAAATGAAGAAATATTTGGAGATGGAATGGCAATGTCTACATGCTCTTGATCAGAGTGTGCTGGTTAATCAGAAAGAATTGTGGTGCAGTAAGAAGATTAGAGTACTTTGTTTTTTCAAAAAATGTGCTTTGTAGGAGGACGGATATGAAGGAGGGCAATGAACTGGATTCTGTACATGAACAGAAGATAACTTCATCCATAGAAGCTTATTAACCTGTTTTTTGACAGCTTTGCATAGACTTAATGAAGAATAAGAAGCTTAACAATGCTTCCTAATTCAATATATTTGCTTTTGTTAGAGAAGATCCATGAATTCATTGCACGTTGATCATTCTGTGCATGAAGGCCACTCAGTTCAGGACATCCATATACAGCATGTACAAAATGTCTCCTGTTCTGACACAGTTGTTCAGGCCAAGAAGACAATCATTCTATATTCCTTGAATATTTAAATTACTGGGTAGTTCAGTAGATGAAACAGTAGGAAGTAGTCCAGGTTGTTCTGGCCAGCAGAACTGCTTAAAGAGATTGCAGCAGCAATACATCGAGAACAGGTAATAAAGAGGAGGAGTGGGGAATGATAGCCATGAAAGAGAAAGTTACTTTTTAAATGTTTACATTAGACTTTTACATTACTCTTCAAACATATCTGGGTAGACTTGTGAAGGCTAATCAATGTTCTTTTAATAGCTGCTCTCCTGTTCTATCACAGTGAAGAAGAGGAACAGATAGGAAAGTTTCTGCTATAAGCAGCATTATAATTAATTCACAAAAAGACAGAACTAATTTAAGAACAACAATGTTTGCTGTGGAAAGGCTGTTTGGCCTTTGAGTGAGGGCTTCTGTGGTGCCATCTACGTTCTTGGACAGAGGAAACTAGCTACATTTGTTTTGAAAATATGTTCTAATATTTTCTCATTTGAGTTGTTAAATCATTTGAGGTTTTAATTCAGATTCTGAAATTAAATCTCATTTGAGTTTTTAATCCAGGTAAAGATGGTGGACTGGGGTGGATCAGATCCAATTCTATCTCTTTAAGAGCATGGAAAAGTTGCAAAGGCAGCATCTGCTTAACCTTTCTATTGCTTCTGTGGAAAGGATGATTTTTTGCATCACACAATGTGCTGGGTATTACATGAGTTATAAACTTAGGTCTCCTAATCCTACTTTTCTACAAATCAACCAGTCTGATATGTGCATTACTAGGTAGCTAGGGTAATTGTTATGTTTGACAGACCAGTAAAAGCATGTGACAATAGCCATAAATGCCCATCATGAGACATTTTATTACTATACTGAAGCATTTAATTTGTTTGTCTGCAAGGATAGCATCTCCTCTAGGCTTTGAAGAGTTTGATATAAATGCATCTGGGGTCAAATGTATGTCATGATAAGTTCAGCAGCTCTATGAAGTCATCTAGTTTCCATCAATCAGTTTGACAGTATGCCACTACAACTTTTCCCTTGTAGTCTCTGCACATGTGTTATTAATGTTCTCTTTCCTTTTATCTCCCCTGTTAGTGATTTTGTGCAGGATGAAGCAGCTATCATGCTGCCTGCAGCCTTTTTGTCTTGCATATTTCATTATTACAATTATGGAAACTTTCATAAGTTGTATACCTGTAATACAACTGAACCCTATTGTCCTTGTGCTGCACATCCTTTGTACCAGCTACGCTAACTTAAGGATGGCAAAAGGGGCCCTCAGGGAATATCTTCACTTAGTGAGGCCCCCTTTGTGTGGATGTACATGCTTATGACATTCCCTGGTTCTTTTATAAAAAATACCTTTCTGTGCAAAAATACCTTTGAAGCCTTTGGAACTAAGGTACAAACTGACACCACCAGACTATCTGCAAAAATCCCTTTGAAGCCTTTGGAACTAAGGTACAAACTGACACCACCAGACTATCTTCTATTCTAGCCATCTCATTATAGACAGTTTTTACAGTGGTGGGAGGTTACCAGCAGGAGCCCTTAAAATCAATATTAAATCTAATTATAAATATATTTTTAAATTATCATTAAAAGAAAAAGAAGGGTGGAATGATCTCATTTGTGGATAATATAACATTTTTCAGATAGTCTGTCTAAAGCAGATAGTAAAGAGAGGAATAAGTTTCTAAGAACACTGATAAAATAGCAGGTGAAGTGTAAAGATGAAAAATGCAAAGATCATGGTACACATCCTATAGTGGCCTATCTATCTATCTATGAATATTACACATTACATCCACATTGTGGGATCTCAATTTTGGTTTCTCTGTAGTCACTTTAATGTGCTGGCAATGTGGCTGTTAGGAACAATATCAAATTGTTCTAATATTTCAAATCAATAGTAGCTTTTCAGATAATCCTTAGCCCAATCCTTTCAGAGACTTTTTATGTTTAACTATTAAAAGCACAAAATAAAAAGATAATTTATTTTGCTTGTGTGGGAAGACCAACATAACCAGTACTGACACAGCATTATTCATCTCATTATATTGATTCTTTCTGTAAAGCTCTCAGGACTTTGAATGTTGCATTCCATCTCTTGTTCTATACTACCATTAGAACAGACTTAAATATTTTACTTAGATTAAAAGATCAGATGTTTTTCTCCTCGCTGCTGCATTCTTTTGCATACTCTTTCAGCTCAGGGCAATGGAAATAAAGTCATTTATTTGCAGTTAGCAGAACCTGCATAAACCAGAACTGAAGTTCAGTTTCAACCGATTGGCTACTGCTTTGCTGTCTACTTTGGGCCATGCTTTTGGAAGGAAATTACTGAACATGCTTCTCAAATTAGAGAAGATCTACGTTATGTAAGATATTGTTCCATAATGTGTTTTTAAAGTAATTTCAATCATTACATCCTCTGCTCCGAACAAGATCTGGCTGCTGTAGACACAAGGTGTGATCTGCTCTCCGCAATATCTAGAGGTACCAGATGGAAGGCTGAGTACCAGGAATTCAGTGGCGTAGCTCTGAAATCTATCCCTGCTGGCCTTAGCATATAATTTTTTACTACATTTGTTTTATAATACATGATAAAGTTTACTCTGATGACAACTAAATGTATTTGAATGATTTTTACTTAGAATAAAATCTCTCCTGTTTGTATCAGAGCACATAAAATAGGGTCTTCAGAGTCTGATAAACTGGCACTTTTCAATTTGTTACTGGATGTCATAAAGTTATATTTTGCTGATTAATCCTTCTTCCTGTCAGCATAGAATCATTCCTGGTTTTATATCTAATTATGTGTTAATAATCCATGAAGATTTTTATGCCATCTTTTGGGTGCTTGCAGTAGTTTCTATCTGACGGTACCATTTTCCCCTAATATTCTACCAAAGTTTAGCATTGGTCTTTCCCAGTCTCTCATTTTTTCTCAGTCAGTTGCACTTTCTTTGTGTTACGGGAACCTTCTTGATTGCGTCTTCTCAATGTACCATGTTCCTTTAAAACTACAGCAGCACTCAAAGAGGAGTCATGACAGGAAAAGAGAAAAATGCTCTAGAGACAAGGGGAGAGGGGTAATTAGATTGTGGCTTTTCCAAATAGTTTTATTCATAAAGCATCTTCTTTGTGAGAGTGAAAAAGAATCTTTCTCTGCATGTCAATGTATTAATTTTTACTAGAGTCTGTTAATAACCCTAACCATTCTATGATTCTACTTACTGGTAAAGCATCCCTTAAAAAGTAGGAAATAGGAGTTGGAAAATGAAGTGGATAAACTGGTGTTTAGATTTGTGGTGCCAGAGCACCAGTGTTATAGATTTGTGGTACCTATGGTGTCTTGTCAGTGGTGGTGAAACACTGTAATCTCATTTTTACTCAATCCAAGGAATTCAGAAAATTATCAATATAAAAAAAACCCAACCCAAATACATGACTGAATAAAATTTTAATTTTAGATGACCACAGATATAGCCTATCAAAGGAATAGTTTCCCTCCAATTAGTTGCTAGGGAGCAAAAAACCTCACTGCAAATCTCTGTGGCAAATCAGTGTTAGACCATGGTCAGCAATACCTCCGATAATCTTGAATGCAATGATTAAAGTACAACTGAGGAAGTGACATTTTATGTTAAAAGATAAGAGCAATTTTAGTATATCAGTGCCTTTTCGGCTCAAATGATGGTGATGGATTCTATTCTCCAGGAATACTTCCAGCTATCACACATCAATGCCTGGCTTTTTCAGGAGAAATGCTGAAATAAATCGAAATAAAGTATCTAGTAGAAAAGAGAGAAAATGGGTTAGCTCTATTTCAGGTGGGACAATCATAGTGTCTTTAACGAAAAAGAGATGATCTTGCTTGCTGATTACTTGTGCTATGAGCCACATAACCAGAAATTATAATGGGCTTCATTGACATTGCAATAAACTATTTTACAAATCTGAAGTATAACAATCTGAGAGTGTAGCAGTATGTAGAAGGACTTGGCCATGTGTATGCCTTGTAGAATGTAGAAAAGTAGAAATTAGAAAGTAGAAGAAAGGTTGCCATAACTGCATAGAAAGTAAGTTGTGATTGTGTCCATGCTAGGCTCCCATGAGAAAATGACCTTTGTAAGAAAATTACCTGCCCAGAGCAAATGTAGATGATGCTATAACTAAAGAAACACATAAAAAAAATTGTAGAACATGAGTTCATGATCATGCTAATCAGGATACTATTATTACAAATGCCCTAGAAGCTGTAGCATAACATCTAAGGCATAGAACGAAGGATGTTGGTGACATCCACAATGAACACTGAATAAGATTGGCCATGCAAATGAATTTTCAGATATTTTAAGCAGACTGTATATTTGTCTTAAAGCTGGTTAATGTACAGCAGTATGCTGTTCTATTGCCAGAACCTACAGCCACAGGGATTTCTGTGGCATTGGTCAGAGACTTTACTGTAATAAGATCTACACTAAGTGTACACTGAGAAAAAGGGCTTTGCAATATGATCTAAGTTTGATGATGAAATGAAGTCATTCCTTGGATTTGACCAGAGGGACCGCATAGCTAAACTGGGCAGAATTCAAGCTTCTCAAATAGAAAAGATTATGAGTTCTGACTTTTTTTTATTCCCCATAGCATTTTCACCTATACTCACTGCTATAGTTTTTTACTTAGTTAGTTGCTACATACTTAGAAGTTATCATCTCAGTTTTTTGTTGCACAACATTTCAGGTGCTGAGTTTCACAATCTGGGTGCTGATGAGTTATTTAATTAATATCAAACAAGGGCATGACTGAAACATTTTCAAAAATAATTCTTTAAAGTAGCCTTTTATCAGATTTATCAGGGCGTTTTCTAGAAGCCATAGATGTCCTGAGCTCCAAATGATTATGGTCTAAGAAATCCAAACAGTACACTTTCAGCTGAATTCTGTCCACCATGATACTCTTCTGGGAAAGTGCATTCATGGAGAATGTGGTAGGACAAGGGGTAATGGCTTCAAACTTCAACAGAGGAAGTTTAGTTTAGATCTAAGGAAGAAGTTCTTTACAGTGAGGATGGTGAGGCACTAGAATGGGTTGCCCAAGGAAGTTGTGAATGCTCCATCCCTGGCGTTGTTCAAGGCCAGGTTGGATAGAGCCTTGGGTGACATGGTTTAGTGCAAGGTGTCTCTGCTCATGGCAGGGGGGTTGGAACTGGATGATCTTAAAGTCCTTTCCAACCCAAACCATTCTATGATTCTATGGTACTATAATGTGTCTGCCTGCAAAAACAGAGCTTCTTCAACCTCACCTGTAACTTTGTGTCCTCTAGTGCCCATGTTACAATTCAAAACGTAATTTTTCAAGTAGGAAATGAAGGTTATCAGTGAATATAGTCTCAGCTTCAAAAAATATCCTCCAAGTGTTTCACTGTGATTATTTCCTTCTCTCTTCAAAATAGCATTTTACCAATGCACAAGGTGGTTTGCAACCCTGATATTCACAGTCATTCTAAGGTAATGTCTCCATAGTACAAAATCCTTAATTTCTTCCTTCCTGATATATTTTTATAGATTTATTATATAGAACTGAAAATATTGTTTCAGTAACTGCAGTAGCTAGACCAAAGCAGTGCTAATTTCTCGGTCAGGTCCACAAACCTGACCAAAATCCATCTGTCAATTAGATATGTGCATGAAGTATGTTAGGTTTTAAGAGCCTAGCCTTCTAAATGGAGGAGTACTCAATTCCATTATGGCAAAAAAAGCCCAACAAACTAAACCAATCAAACCAAAAAACAAACAAACAAAAAAAAGGGCAAATATTAGGTTTTATTAAAAGTTTGTGAAGGTGAAGGTGTTTCACATTCCAGTGGTAGAAAGACTCCTGAGTGTCTCATTTCTCAGCTGCTGATGCTGAAATTGCAAGGGAAAATGAACACTGCAGTGGAAAAATCTTCCAAATAGAGGATATTTTGCAGCTTGAAACATCACAATGCTTGGAATGTTTTGCTAAGCTGTCCTTATTCAGCCAGGATCCAACCCAAAATACCAGCTGTGCAAACTTATTAGCACATCTTTTTGTTTATGGTGACTCATTACACAGGGGCAATGTATGAACAATTACCCTCATTAAAGAAAGTGCCATTCTGTTCAGTTTAATTATGTGAGATTTGATGTAGACTGATTATTGTTGCAAATGAGGACACAAGGACAGAAGAAATATAAAAACATAAAAGAAATGCATGCACATCCATATACCTTCTACAAATCACTTTAGTGAATGGTAAGAATATTTGCATATTGTTTTACATATGTATTGCCTTCTTTACCTAGGTGACAATGTGATTTGTTTTAGTGGTCTGTTGGAGCCATCTGATTGTAATGTACAGCATGCACTTTTGTGGTAAACTTGCATTAAAAAACAGCTTAAATTGTGGATTGTCAGGGTAACCACAAGACATAGATACAGTAATTTCATTTTAAGAGATGACTAAGAGCAGGCAAGGTATGCTTACAGTGTCAGTCAGCCTAATTACAAGAATTCAGTGCAGGTTTTGCCATGACAGAGTAGAACAAGTAAGTCTTCCATCATGCTTTCGGCAATGGATAATGCCTGATACTCCAGTTGGAGACAAAAATTCCTCTATTTTACCTGATCAGTTCAGCAACTGTATAAAAACACCCTGAAAGAAATGTTAGGAAGCCTTAGCCCTTCCTGAATGAAATTCAGCATGAATGTCTACTTCTGAATCTCTTTTAGCTGAGATTTTCTCAAGATCACCCAAGGTTACTTGTTGACCAGGTTACCTTTGGCTCCTGAGTGACAATTCAATAGGCACTTCTAATGGCATATTTCTAAGGGTTAGGAAGGATCAGGTTTCATTCTTTACTGCCTATCACTCTTTATAATCGTTCACATCAGTGTAAAAGCTTCGATGAGCACTGTCCTCAAGAAACCATTGGTTTATCCTCTATTTTTACATGCACTATGCTATATATCAAGTGACAGTAGGATGTTGAAGAATAATGTCCTTTGGTTCTAATGTGCAGGTAGCTTACTAGCAAGGAATAGGTTCTTTTTACTGCAGAGAATTTCTTTAGACAGATGAAATCTCTATCAGCTTAAAATAATAAATAAATAGAAATGGAGTTGCATTTATATGTTATTTTTCTGACTTTTTAAAAAGCTGGGCATCAGGAGATTAAAATTCATTGCCACATAAAGCTATATAAGAAATCTTTGGACTTCCAACCATTCAAAGTTTCTTTTGAGTTACTTTGAGGAGTCTCTATTAGTAAGACACCAGTATGTGGATGGCGAATCAGACAGTACATCAAAAAGAACTGAGCTCTTAAGCATGTATTTTCCTTCATACCTCAAATTGAGCAGCAAAATGGGTAAAAGATCAAATATAACTTCCAGTATACGGGGATAAAACAAAAAAATCTGAGCAATGCTTTGTAACGAAAATCTTTGTAAGTGCTTTAGATCCCACTTGCTCACTCCATTCCTTTTCTGCTATGCCTCATCCTATTGTTACACTTTGTAGAAGCTTGGTCTCAGTTAGGGTATATAAGGCTATATAAGCCCTTTATCTGTACTATGTCATAGTGTTCCTAAAATTATATCTGTTCCTACACCACTATAATTAAAGCAGAACTGTTGCATATAGGGTGGTTTTAAGTCCTTGAGCATAAGGAAATCTTTATATTAGATACTGTTACTTACTACTATACAAACTTTACGTCATGTTGGTGGGATAATTCAATTAAAGCCTTCTATCTGACACTTCCTTAAATTCCACTGTAAGCAGAAGTATGTATTCATTTTTGCTCAAAATTCAGGAAATGGTTGCTGTGATCCTTGAGGCAACCCGTTTAGTAAGAAGACATACATGAATCTAACAACCTTTTAGACATTAGGGCTGTGTTTCCTTTCATTTAGGGTCAACTAAATCCCATTAAATTGCTCATCAGCCATTCTAATCAGCTGTGATAAAATCCCTGTGCTGCTGCAAAAGAAACCACAGTCACAGAGCTATCTGAAACTATGTCAATGCTAGTTAGTGGGCAAGATGATTTCCACTGGAATAAAATGGTGTGTTAAAGAATGTCATTAAACACAACACCATAATGCACAGACAGAAAAACAAAATTTCACAGGCAGTAGAATTCTGGCATATTCTAATTTCTGTGATTCTTTTAGAAATTAATTCTAAACAGTGTTTGTTTATTTCCCCCCTGCAAGGGGTGGTCCCATTGGAACATCTGTTTCCTATGCAGAGCAAAGACAACATACAGGTACTTCATAAAGAATACAAGGACTTGGCTACGTTATGTAGGGATAAAAAAAACCCCAAAATAAAAAAAGCAACCCCACCAGTGGAAACATTAAGGGATCAATTAATTTTCATTTGCAAGGAATTTACTTATAAAAATAAGTTTATAATGATAAAGTGCTTCCTCTGTCAAGCAAGGAAATGATTTGCAGTAGCCATAAAAACAAGTATGGGAGAATCAGTTAGACATGGTAGAATTGTTTCCACCAGATTTTGGAAGTGCCAATTACTGACATAATACTATTTTCATAGGATATCTGACTACTTGTGAAAGTTTCTCTCAGTTCACATACAAATGTGTTACTATACATTTCTCACACTTTTTTTTTCATTATTGTTATTTTAGATTTCTGCCTTGAATATATTAGAAATGTGAGCCTTCCCTTCCCCCTGCATTCTTTTGGGGTTTTTTATTTGGTTTAGAGCCTTACCTCTTTTTAAATTTTCTCTTTCTTGTTTCTTATAATGTCCAACTTCCATGCTGCTTGGGTGGCACATGCTAATGGAGATGGCTATGAAGTGTGATAACAAGTGTCATAATTCTGTGAGCAGTAGAACTGATGAAGCCTGGCTTCCTATGGAGGATCTTTTTGCTGTTTATGGATCTGCTAACTTGACATGAAATTTTTCATGCTGCTAGAGTGCTCATTGCAGCTCTCTCTTATATGTCTCTTCAATGTCTATAATAAAATTCATACCATGCTCTTTTTTTCTGTCAGGGCACTAAGAGGGTCATTCATCCAGCCTATTTTCATGACACTTGTAGGTTGTTAATGCTTTTGAAGCCACTGTCCATCTGTCAAATTGGCTGAAATTTTTCAAATGGTGTTAAATAGAAAATGTGGATAGACAAAGATATATGTTTGTGTACAAAAAAAACCGCTGAAAAGTATGATTTCATAAGCCTCATTCCTTTTGATAGCTGGACTAAAAATGCAATCTAAGGTAAGATACAGAGTACATTTTCCAGAGGCATCAGCTTTAAATAAACATTTAAAAATGGGTGAGGGGGGATAGGGTGGATCAGCTCCAAAACATAAGAATCAGGGGCTATTATAGAAACCCAAGCATATCCTACCTGGCCTCCAGCAGCCTCTCCCTAAGTGTTTTATGTAGCCTCTGTTTGTACCTGCCTCCGCAGCTGTCATTGATAGCCAAGTCATCTGAAATAACAATAAATATCTAAGTTTAGGCAATTAAATCACTTCCTTGGAATTCTGATTCTTCAAGACAGTAACTATCTTCACAGAGAAAACTGCCAAGTGCCTGTCTCACTTACTGTTGTGGAAATGATAGCAGTAGTAGTCAGCATAAATTTGACCCCTATCATCACAATAAGGACATTACATTTGAGGCTTCCGAAAACAAACATTTACAGATTTTATAAAGCCAGGCAGTATAAACAGCTGATTCTGTTAATAGCAATTTCCTGCCCTCTTGTTCAGCTCTTAATTATTTCCCTTCCTGTGAAGGCTTTCCTCAAAACCTTAGAGTATTTACATACAGGAAAAATTGCAAACCCTGTTCCTCAGGCTAAAAATGGATGTTGCAATACATATAGGATACTTTCTTGCTTATTTTCTCTTCAGATTTCAAGTGACATAACTGGAGAGAAGGGACATTAATTAAGTTGTCACCTTCCACTTTTCCCTCATGTCTATCCAACACTGACATTATGTACTTTCTCTCAGTAGGCTAAGACCTCTCTGAGGAACTTCCAGGGACAATGGTTCCTGGAGACCTTCTTTGCTAATTTTGCTTCTATAAAAAAAAAAAAAAAGAAAGGTAAATTGAACACTGTGAGTGTTCAGATGAAAATGGAAGCATCTTTTTCAGCAACAAAACAAACCCAAACAAACGAAACAATAAAATAAGTCACCTTTCCTGTTGAAATAGTTCTTTCTTTGGGAAGAAGATTTCTGAAGATCACCGAGTTAGAGAAAGGAAGACTAAAGAAATAAGCAGGAATTTCCAGGCTAAGGGAGTAATCTCTATGACAGTTACTATAGATACGCATAACTATAATGCTCTGGATGGAACTTGTAATTTGTAAAATTTGTCAAGAAATGGTTGGAACCCAGGACTTCTACCTTCCCAGCTAAGTGCCTTTGCACGAGTAACTCAACCCACCCAATTTTTGGTTTAGTTTTGTGGATTCTATAACAAGAATCAGGCAACTAAAAATTACATGTTATTGTGCTTAAATGCCTTTAGATATATGAGCCTGTTCACTATCTGAGACCAAAATCTTCTTTAAAATATTCTCACTTGCAATACAGTCTCCAAATCATGGCTGGGGGAGCCACATTCTTCAGACAGTGATGGATAGTCCTCTTCACGTGACTTGTTTTTGAGATAATAATTAGTTTTGGACTAAATGCCTGGAATGTTTAAGATTCAAAAAGAATATTTTTGTAAGTCATTTGCATGTATTTGACTGCATCAAGAACATTTCTTTAAACTGGAGTGAGCAGGTTGTCTAAGACAATTTTCTCAATGCCTCTTGAAAGTGCTCCTAGGGAGAGAATACGGAAAATATATTTCAGAGCCAATCAGAAGTTCAGCAATAGCTGCACACACGCTGGGCATCAACCATTTACTCAAATAGTGGTACTTGTAATTTCAGTAAACACAGAAGAGGAAAATAGAAATTAAGCTGTTATAAGAAAAGCTGGTTTTCATTTGCAGCCTAGATAGTCCTGCTGTTTTCAAATAGTCATTTTAAGTAGTTGTTTTGCACTAGGAGATACTGGTCTGTTATGATCCGAGTAAGAAAGTCACTCAGGCTCTATAAAGTATCCTTTAAAATGCTGCTTATTAATGCTGCTAACACTGTGAAGAAAGAAAGAAGACTACAGATAATCTTATGTTCCTTTAGATACTGGGAACCCTGAGTTTTGCAGCTTTGAACAGGCCTCAAATTCACATGCAGCACACTGTGCAGACCCTTACTGTGGGAAGAGTGACTCCATTGTGGTCATTTGAGTTACTATAGGATTTTCTTATATAAGAACTCTGTTGTCAAACAGAAGCTCTACTGTCAAACAGAAAAGATTCTTACATGAGAACTTCTTGTGATGTTTTTGGATAAAGGCAAGAATAGGAAGGCATTGCATTTGCTGGTACCCGGTGGAAGCAGCCTGCAGGCAATAAGCCAGCTGATGTGATCCTGCAGCCGAGGGATTTGTGCAGCCCAGCACCGGCATGAAAGTCCTGCATGGTGCTGGACTGAATTTTTGTTGATCACTAACTCTTTAATGTATCATGGTCTCCTGGTCAGGATCACCTCAGTACTAGCATTTAAATATTCACCATAAATTGTTTAGAAAACATATAGAAAAATTTTTTCCTTGATTTTACTCAGAAAATGTCTGTTTTATTTTGCTTGCATGGTATTACTAGATTATGTTGTATGATATATAAATTTCCAGGGCAACTTCTTTTTCTTTAAAAAGATTAGCTATTCTCAGTGATTTTTGAAGCCTGGCAATGAAGTACTTCTGAGCTAAACTTTCACAGATATTTTGTACTCCTTATATGAAATATGTATGAAAGACAAAGAAGCCAAAACCCTCAGCTAAGATTTATTAGCTTGTCACTGTTAGTTGCAATAGACACGGTTGTTCTTTGGTGGACTGAGAAAATCACTCCAGCATAAGTTCAGGTAACTTAATTTTAGGCTTTTTGGAGGTTTTTTTTTAAAGCTGAAAAGAGTAACAAACAAACAAAGATATCTAAGCAGGCAACAGAAAGACCAGAGAGGAGAGTGGAAGAAATATGTATTCCTCATGTAAAGAAAGGACCCTGGGCGACCAGTGAAGAGACCCTTTATAAACCTCCTTTAGTGAATGGTCCTGCCTGTCTTTTGACAGTTGCTTCACTGGCAGGTATCATTGTTCCTTAACACAGCAAGGTAAAGAGTGTCATGGAGTGGTACAAGAGTTACACATTTGATTTCAGTTAAGACAACTGATCATCCGCTCATGCTGAGGTTATGTGCTGTGTTTCTTAATCCAGGGACCAGAACTCCTTCAGAAAGACAGATATCATGAAAGAGTATTATTTATAAAAATCATAGTCAAAGGTGGTGGCTTACAAAGTTGTTCAATCAACTCACAACTTCCACAGGATTGAGGTGCCTCAAAGAGGAGACAATCGTAAGATTATTTCTTCAGGCTTCCACAGGTGTTATGTTTAAAAAAAAAGCCCTTTCTGTATTACAGGAGGCCTGAAGATGTGCAGCACACCAACACACAAAAAAAATAGAAAATAAAAGAAAAGCAAGCTGACTGCTTAGGAGGTAAAACAAGCCTAGTATTCCAGAGGTCATTTGATCCCCAGTATGATGAATCATCCTTTCTTCACTTTAAAAGATGTGCATCATGCCCAACAAAAAATAAACCAAACACCTTGAAACTAATACTTTTGTCATCTGAAGAATATTTTTTCACTGACAAATCACAAGAACAAAAGAAAGTGCCATGGTTAGGAGATCACACCTTTGTCATATCTAATCAAGGACCAAAAGCAAGATACTGATCCTTTTGTCTTTCTCCCATGCCAGAACTTCTTCAGTATAGTATGCAGGATTAAAGTTGTTTCTTTCAGGTTTCAAAACAGAGGCCTTTGGTATATGAATTAAGTTAACTAACTGTGGCATCCAAATTTCTTCTACCAGAAAATAATAACTATGAGGAGAAACCTCACTACTGATGAGTTTGAAAAAGAGTTTGAAAACAGTTTGAATGTATGGATAGTGGGGAAACCATACAGCAACTTCAGCACCTGAAGCAATTTCAAGTCTGACATTTGTTGGTCTATGAGTATGTCTGCACAGGCAAGTATTGTAGTGCAAGGGAGAGTGTAGAGCAAAACAGTTGGTGCTGAGAACCAAAGACAACTCTGTATTTATGCTGGATCTTTTTTTGGTCTATGTTTGAACTTTCATCTCCTATTTGAATTACAATGAAATCCTGTACACTGACAGTCCATTAGCAGTTGGATAGAATTACTTGCACTCCTAGAGCATGTCTTACCATTTAGTCTCATAGAATCGTAGAATGGTTAGGATTGGAAAAGACCTTAAGACCATCTAGTTCCAACCCCCTTGCCATGGGCAGGGGGGCCTTATACTAGGCTCTGTCCAACCTGGCCTTGAACAACTCCAGGGATGGAGCGTTTACTGTTTCTTTGGGCAACCTGTTCCAGTGCCTCACCACCCTCACTGCAAAGAACTTCTTTCTTATATCTAACCTGAACTTCCCCTGTTTAAGTTTAAAGCCATTACCCCTTGTCCTACCACTACAGTCCCTAATGAAGAGTCCCTCTCTGGCATCCTTGTAGGCCCCCTTCAGATACTGGAAGGCTGCTATGAGGTCTCCACGCAGCCTTCTCTTCTCCAGGCTGAACAGCCCCAACTTTCTTAGCTTACTTTCTTAGCCAGCTTTCTTTCTTAGTCTCACCCAAAAGAAATGCTGTTCTATGACTTCATGGATTGAGTCAAAGCATGGTAATGCAAGGGGACCCACTGACTTTGGCAGAGAGGGATCATATTGCTCTTACACAGTTCAATCCTTCCCTAAGCTGCAATAACCACAGTAGTGAGCAAGGGTTGTAGGAATCAAGTGTGATAGTTCAGGGTGGAAGAGTTCATGTCATCTCTTCGAGCACTGGTAGGTCTGCAGGTCATTGTGCCCAGCCTGTTGCCTTAGGCAGTTGCCTCCTTATCCTATTCTTTGAGCCAAGACTGCCCATATAATTGACTTCTTTTATAACTCAGAGTAAAAAATTGTCATTCTTAACTCAGTACAGCTGTGGCTGAACTGATAGGAAATGTAATAATCCAGATAATTTATAGTACTCTATATATTTCTATGGGAGTTTTCCTGTCTTCCTTGCAGTTATAAAATTAACAGCCTTGCAGTGATTGATTTGTCAGATCCAAAGGGCAAAAACATCCTTTCATAGTTGAGACAATTCTCTTTCATCTGCTTTACTAGACACTCCAGTCATCAATTTCACCTTTTAGCGGCGTCTTGTGGGTTTAAATGTTCAAATTAGCAGTGTTCGTTTCTCAAACTGCAAATTTTCTGAACTCCCACAGGTCAAGTATTGAGTGTCTGAGTTTTGTTTTATATTAATTTAAATCAAAACCTTTACTAAAATATTTGGTCAACATTCCCGTTACCTGTTAAGCTTAAATTGCTGCATAACTTGAAACATTTTGTTCTCTGTACATGTAAGATTATCCCTACGAAAGTTTGTTGGCAGCATTTTTTGGTGTTACTGAAACATGATAGTCCATTTGAAAGTGCAATTGTATTTAAAGAGCAATGTCTAGCTAAATGCAGTTCAGAGAAGTTTCCATAAGTACACTCTTCAGTTACCTAAATAATTTGTTTGGAGAAGGGTCTGTATTTTGCAGTAGAAAAGGAGTGAGGTATATTGTGTTGTTATGGGTTGTATAACTATGTAGTTTCTACAGGGGATTTTCAAAGTTTATCTTGTTTGTGAGCTCAGGAATGGATACCTTTATCTCTTGAAGTCTCTTACAAACATCTGATTTATGGTTTTATTGAACAAATGATTTTGTGATGCCAGGTCTGAAAAGGTGGTTTGTAAAGGACTGAAGAGGGAATTTTCTTCAGTCCTGAAAAAAACACCACACTCTAAAGTAGTCTCTGCTTGTTTCTCTTTCACTGATGTAGGAAAGAAAGCAAAGGAAAAAAGATGTTAATTTTTGTACTTTTCCACATATAAATGTAATTTTAGAACATGGTGTTTTATTAAAATCCTGTTTTTATTTTGAACCTGGCTCCTACAAGCTTCATCTGATGTTCTTAGTTCACTGAAAGATACAGGGTATATTCATGCCATTCACTATTTTATGCACCTTTGCATATATGTGTTCAGATATTATGACCTCTGATAGAAAGATTGGGAGCTGGGGCTGAAAGAAAATCCTTCTTGTCTATTGCAAACTCTTTTTCCAGGCTTACTCTCCCTTCACTGGTTCACTGTGAAAAGGATTTTTTTCCCCAGAGATTTATAATTTGTCCAGGTGTGGGTGCTTCTTAATTTTATTTTTTTTTTAAAGCAAGAATGACAAATGTCCTCTTCCTAGTACAAAGGATGCACCTGGCCAATTCTGAAATATAGGTACATTGCCAAAGTGCTGGTAGGGTGGGTGTTATTTTCTAATGTGAAAAAAAATCTTTGTATTTCTCTAGCCTTCAAAATGTCTGGAATTTAATGTGAAAAGTAAAAGCATGGAAAACAGTGAATGGAAAATTGTAACCCAAATTTTAAAGTTCAGTTCACAAATATGCGAAAATTGTAAGGCAATTAAGAACTGCACCTGAAAGAAGGGACTAAAATAGCCATAATTATAAACAAGTCTACCAGCCTTGACTCTTATTCCACTGTATTGGTTGCTCAAAAAATACCAGACTGAAACAGCAAAATGACTGCAGACAATCATTAGACTTGTTTATATTTGCCAGGCCTGTTCTTCATGATTAATCAGCCCAGAACAATTATCAGCTAATTGTCTTAAATGAGTTACTCTACCATACTCCTGCCAGATACAGAACTGAAGAAATGATGAAGGGTGGTGAGTGGCATTAATGCATTTCACAAATGATATACAGCCTGATAAAGTGACTTCTGTTTAACTGGTCTCAGCTCCTGCTGTGTGTGCTGCAGATCATCTTGAGTTCATCAAAATCTCTTCTTGAGAGGAAATATGCTTTATCTGTGGCGAACTGTGCTAGAAGGTAAGCAGACAAGTGTAAAAGTATAGAATCTGGATGAAGATTGCCTATGTCCCAGCAAAGGCTGTGGCCGAGTGGATGATTTCACTGCACTTCATCCCCCAGAGCAAAAGTTCATGGTACTGGAGTGCAGAAACACCATTTGCTTTGCTACTCAAGCAGCACATTGTTTGTTTGAGAATGGGAGCTGGGGGTGGCATGTTCTGGTTCCCACACCCTGGAAAATGACCCAATCTTGTACAAAGAAAACAGTATCTTCTTGTCTGTCTGCAAAATTGGAGAAATAAATATGCAATCCTTAACTATATTAAATCTAAATTTTAGAATTTCATGGAAGCAGACTATGATGCTTCTCATATCTGCTTATCCATAATGTTTTCTACAACAGTCCAGCCATTTTATTCGTTAATGAAATAGTTTGAGTTTTGTGCAGGTAGGCAGGAAAAAGTATGAAGTACTGGAAATAAGACAGAAGAAAGCAGTACTGGAGGTAAAATGTTGCTCAGAAATGATGGTACAAAGAGAGAAAAGGAATGATGGAAAGGTAAGGAAAAAGAGATAAGGAATATAAAGAAATAATACTGAAAATACATTTTCATTAATGTATATGTATTTTTGTATAAATATTTATAAATATTGATTTTTTTTCTCGCTAGAACAATCACTAAGTATTTACTAAAAGAGTGAAGGAGATAAGTGGCAAGATCCAATGTAAGTGAAAATGACTTTGTGAAGGTTAGGAATTAAGAGAGTTTGTAAACAATATTACAGGTAAAATGTTTAGAGATGACAAAGTTGGGTGCATAGTATAACATTTAATTAAGGAACGTGAACTTCAGGTGTTGTGTTTTGGTGCCTTTCAGAGATCTTGAAACAGCTCTGAATTTTGTGAGGCAAGATTTTGGGAGGTACTCACCTAGTGATAGAATTGTAGAAAGCAAAAAACTCTTGGACGCATGAACATTTTTTTCAGACTTCTAAAAAAAATCCATAATTAATCTCAGTGAAATAAAACTTGAAGTCAAAATGGAAAAGCTTAAGTCCTTAATTGTGTTTGTACTTGATTTGATGGGTAACACTGAAGGGCTCCTTCACAGGTCCAGAAAGGGCAAAAAAATGTTGAGGTTAATGCCTAATCCTTGCTAGAACATGCAGTCTGCCTGCCCTCAGCCAGCTTTAATGAGAGCATCAGTAGCCCCAGCCTCTTCCCAGGACAGCCTTGCAGGTACCACCACAGCTTCTGGGAGACAGAAGCTTCACGGACAGGCATTTCTGTGCAAGTCTCAACAGTAGCAAAAAGCCTGGAAATCCAGGGACTTGGGAGTTTATTGGGGACATGCCAATGGAAGTGTCAAGGCACCCATTAAAGAAAGGATCACTTATTGCTACAAGTGCTTGAACAGGAGCATCAGCAGTGCAATCAGCCTAGGAAGATTTTCTTTCCTGTTCCTGGCATTTTTATTGCAGGTCCAGCCTTCTCAGACCTTTTTCTGCTTTTGTCATGCTGTGCATTTGCATTAAATGCAAAATCTATCTAGTATCAAGTTGGCAGAAATTTGCCATGCTATTGCACATTTACTTCTTTCAAAAGGCTCTGCATATGTTAAGCCTGTGCTTTTTCCCCATTTTTCCCTTAGCCAACTGAAATAATAGGATAATATCTTTTTCTTTTGTGTTTTGTGGGGTTTTTTGTTTGTTTTTTTGTTTTTGTTAGAGGCAGAAAATAGTGCTGTCCTGACATTTTTGTCTGACTTTGCCTCTGAGATGTCCAGGCTTCTTGCAGTTGCTTTTGCAGCTTCATTTGAGTCTACTTTAAACACTTAGATCAGCTTCAGAGGGAAACAACAGGTTTGTTTTTTTTTTTGTTGGCAGTGCAAAGGCAAATCATACAAACACAGAAGCGAAAAACCCACCTCAAAACAAATACCTTAAAGTGAGGCAGATAACATGAGCTGAAATGAATCTCTTTTCCAGGCACTCCATTAGGTCTGTTCTTCACTGTGTTAGCAGGAATCCTGATCAGCAGCACTGCGGCTCCCGCCTGGAGCTGCAGAAGCAGCCTGGGGAGCTGCTCCTCCTGCATGCTGGGCTCTCATCTTTGCTGATGCTTTCAAAGCCACATCCTTTCTGTGCTGGTTTTTTTCTTCTTCCTCTTATCTGCTGTTGCACATCAATGCTTTGTCAATCATTCCCACATCCCCTTCCTTTCATTTATCCATGATGTATTGATTTGTAACTGGTGTTTGAGGACTCTGCTTTTAACCTTTTTGCACAGTTGGGCTCCTGGAAAAATAATGCAGAAGAATGAGTACAATACCTCCTTTAGAGATCTCCAAATTGTCAGTTTTCTTTTATTCTTTACTTTCTCCTTCTTAAGTAGCTAGAGCAGGAAGCCTGTTCATCTGTTTAATTTTTAAGACTATCTTATAAATTACACATCGTGAGAAGGCTACATTGCACATGACTCATATTAATCCACACCCACTGCATCACTGTCAGTTCTTCTGAGAGACTTATACATTGTAGAATAATAATATAAATGATAGATGTTCGGTGTAAAGTACCTTTTCTAAATAATCTCTTCTCTTTTTGGCCTCCTTTGCAGTTTCTGTCAGGCTTAGAGTTGTTGTTACAGCAGCCAAGAAAGAATTTTCATTTATCATATCTAAGTCTTAAATTAAAACTCTAGATTTGTTTATTTTTTTTTTTTTAATGATGCATAAGCATCAGTTTTTGTTAACAAAACAAATGAAAATTCTCAACTAAGAAATTTCCACAGTGATGTTTTCCAGAAGCTGGAGAGTACATTGTGTAAAGGGCTATTTGAAGTGCTGAACACTTTTATGCATTTCTCAGGAGAACTAAAAACTGGCATCTGTTACAGATATGATGCCCTTATAGGTAGCCTGAAACTGATGCTTAGCAATCTTCCCCCACTCCCATAATATTAAATCTTTTTTAATGAACCGCCATGCTAATTGGCTGAACCCTCAACTCGAATAGCATTTGTGTAATATACCGTTGTTTTATACTAAGTGAAAAATTAGCTCTTTAACTTATTGACATTTCATCATCAAATTTAAAATTTCCCCGAACCACTGTTTATGAGACTTCATTTGAATCTCATGGTAAACAAGTCACTTACAGTGACTGTGATCAGAAATAGCCAGAGCATTGTGTTACTCAGCAGGGCTCATATTACCCTGGGAGTTTATTGGTTGCTCCATTTCTAATGTTGATTTGGCTTTGGTATTAACGATTTCACATCAACTCCATTTGACTCTGTGGCTACTTAGCTTCTGTGACAGGGATTATGAGGCTGTTTAGCTTCCACATAGTACAAACCTCCCATTTGACTTTATTTCTATGCTGGATGGTGCCCAAGTATGTATTATCTCATTTTCTCTTCTTAAGCCCTTATTCATATTACGTACAATAATTTATTATTATTTTATTATAGTGGGGGTCTGCTACAGGCCATCTCACCAGGAAGATTGCGGGATGAGGCCCTCTATAGACAGATTGGCGCAGCCTCATGTTCACAAGCCCTGGTCCTCACAAGGGACTTCAACCACCCTGGTATCTATTGGAGAGACAACCTGCTTATGCAGAGCATAAACAATCCAGGAGGTTCCTGGAATGCTTTGATGATAAATTCCTTCTCCAAGTGATAGAGGAAGCAAATAGGAAAGGGGCTATGCTGGACCCTGTCTTCACCAACAGGGAGTGGCTGGGGGGGGGGGGGGGGGGGGAGGGCTGCTGGGAATGGTGCCCTCTCTCATCTTAAAATGTGTGAGAATCCAAACAGATTATTTATATGCAGCTTCTTGTATCCGAAGGGAGCATCCTCACGTTCGCAGGCCCTTGTCCTCATGGGGGACTTCAACCATCCTGATATCTGTTGGAGACACGGGACAGCCCGGCACAAGCAATCCAGGAGGTTCCTCAATTGTGTGGAAGACAACTTCCTCTTGCAAGTAACAGAGGAACCGACAAGGAGAGGTGCCATGCTTGACCTCATGCTCACCAACAGGGAGTGGCTGGTGGGGAATGTGAAGCTCAAGGGTAGACTTGGATGCAGTTGCCATGAAATGGTGGAGTTCAAGATTGCCTTAGGGCAACAAGGAAGGTGCACAGCAAGCTCACTATCCTGGACTTCAGGAGAGCAGATTTTGGCCTCTTGAGGGATCTGCTTGGTGGAGTACCATGAGATAAAGCCCTGGAGGGAAGAGGGTTACAAGAAAGCTGGTTAATATTGAATGATCATCACCTGCAAGCTCAGGAGCAATGCATCCTGGCAAAGAGGAAGTCAGGCAAGAATGCCAAGAGGCCTGTATGGATGAAGAAGGAACTCCTGGACAAACTCCAGCACTAAAAGGAAGGCTACAGAGGGTGGAAGAAGGACAGGTGGCCTGGGAGGAATACAGACAAATTGTCTAAGCAGCCAGAGATCAGGTTAGGAATGCTAAAGCCCTGACAGGATTAACTCTGGCCAGAGACATCAAGGGCAAAAAGCAAAGCTTCTATAGGTGTACTGGTGATAAAGGGAAGACTAGGGAAAATGTGGGCCCTCTCTGGGAGGAAATGTGAGACCTGGTTGCCTGGAATATGGAATATGGAGAAGGCTGAGGTACTCAACAACTTTTTTGCTCCAGTCTTCACTGGCAAGTGTTCCAGGCACACTGCCCAAGTCACAGAAGACAGACTGAGAGAATGAAGAATGATTCTGTGGTTCTATGATTATATTCTCTCAATGCTAGGAAAACACGGAGAAGCAGACTGTAAAAGAATTGTTCGGTGATCAGGACAGATAACTGAGCTAGGCTTGAATGGTACCAGCACGCTGGGCATGTGATGCTTTACACCTTCCTGCTGTTTAGACATTGCTATTTTGTACAAGAAGGCAAAGGATGTTTACTAATATGCCTGCTTTCTCTCTGCTCACTTGCAGCCCAGCATGGTCTGAGAGATATTTCTTCTCACATTGGAATTACAGGTTCACAGGAAGACCCAAACTTTCTGCAAAAAATTAGCATTTCCTCAATCATAATGAAACAGTAATAGCTCCTTTTTTTTCATTTTAAAGTCCCTCTGGCAAGTTTCTGAGATGCTCAATTTACCAAGTAAATGCAACATCCTCAGAAGGAATAGATTTTATATGTTACTTCTGTAACACTGTATTACCTTACTATCTGATGCCTCACTTTCCAATTTTTTGAAATTAGTTTAACTAATATAGAAAAAGCTAAGCTTTTAAATCATGCTGTCATTTCTAGACTACAAGCATATATTTTTCCTCTGCAAGACTTTGCTTCCTGAGTTCTCCAGGAGAAGTTGTGCAGCAAAAAGGTAGTGTTGGCTTATTGTGGATCAATGAGGTGTTCGCTGCAGCCTGAAAAGAAGTGAGCCACATTCATCTTCTCACATTCACAGTGCAAAGACATGCTCAGAGAGGAAAACCCTCTCAGAATGTTACAATTTATTGTTGGTAGTGACGTTCTTCTGTGTCTTTTGTAATCAGAGCTGAGCCAAAAGATCCACCTGGCTTCCTAGAAATTCATTTATTGTTGAAATGAATCTGTGAAATTCCTATTCACAAACTTCAGGTTCTTCTAAATCTAATTCTGTTACCTATCAGCCTGTAATGTGTCATGGTGCCATAAGGAACTGGCAGAAGCTTTGAAATAAAAGCCTAGTACACTGGCATGCTTGATGTGCCTTCTAAACAAGACAAATAATTTTTCAGGCTCCATTCAAATCTTTGATCTTTTTAGAACAACTGACTTGCAAATCATTGGGTCTTGCTGAATTTCAGCTGTCACTGCATTCCCTGAAAAAAAAAATCCTCTATAGGTTTTTCATAGTCTTATGCAGTTTTCTGTTTTGATCTTGCCTCTAGCTGATGGCTGCCTCTGAGAAAAAAACAAACAAACCAAAACACAAAAAACTCATCCCCATTAAAATCGAATTATATTCAGTTGTCCAAATTCCTGCAGACAGATTATCTGTGTTCTATAACAACCCACACACCATTTTTTTTTCCCCATAAAAAAAACTAGGTCAATGTATTTTGATTGCATCTTTCTTTAATTAATAGGTACCCCTTTGTCTCTTCTATTTCAAAATTTAGGAATAATTTTCAGATTCTGGTACCCTACTCATTTTGGTAAAAGCTCAGAAAAGTCACAAGGGTGTTTTAGACTAAGCTCTAGGGATCAAACTTGCACTTTTCTTTTTTCTGACTTAGGGCTGGAAACAATCACCCATTAGTACATTCCTCTTCAGCAGAAGTTTTTTCTCATTTTTATGTGTCCTAATAGTATGAATGACAAGGGATACATGAACATTCAAGCAGGTTCCAAGCAACAACATTTTCATCTGATTAAATGCACGTTTAAGTACCAACTTACAGCTGTTCCATATGTAATTAAACTTTCCTCTATCAGATGTTCCAATATTAAGGCTCAGGTTCATTAGCCAAAGCAGTAAAGTGTATTATAACACTTTAAAACATCAGTGAACACTGAAATCTTATGGCTAACTGTACTACCCAAACAGACATTCAGATGGTAAATTTCCTGAGCACCCAGCCAGACAATTATCCATGTTAATGCATCAAGGTCTGCACATCATCAACAGAAATACTTCAGGCTGAAATAAATATGTGCAGGCAGCTTGGGGTAGGAGGATCCCAGAGACATGCACCAGCAAGACAGCCCGCAGAGTGCTGGAAGCCCGCTCATTCATACTGAACTATAATTTTTGAGCCAGATAGTAGCTGTTTACCAAATTTCTATCACCCCACAGCAATAGCAGTTGCTTTACCACCACTAAATCCCAGAGCACTAGTAACATATGATGGCTTATTTCAGAATGTAATAATAACCTGTATCTAGACAAGCAAGGCCTTCAGCAGCATCTGGATGTGTGAGCAGCAGAATAAGCCTTTTCACACAGCTTCATGGTGATTATTTTCTGGAGTCACTGGTGGTCATTTTACATTTGTGTGGTGAAATAGCCCCATGACAATGTGCCAGTTGCTGACAGTTTTCACAAGCTGTGAAATACAAGCTGTGAAGCAGTTACTATATTTTAGTAACTCCAACAGAGTTACTAAAATCAAGATTAGAGAGAGGAGCAACACCAGTCTTCAAAAGAAATTCTGGGGGAGATGGAAAATGGATGACTGCCACATAAGGATAGTACCTGCTGATAACAGACTTGCAGAGTTTGTGTGTACCCAAAAACTGTAGCTGCTTTTTAAGCATATATAGAGCTATTCTTTAGCAGGAAGCATACACGTGGTAATCATGATAGCCCACATTATCCCCATCAACCAGCCTGGTTAACCCTGTCATCAGAAGGAGACATGGTTAGTTTTAGCTTGCTCTTGAGAGGTGCAGGGGTCTCTCTTGTGTTAGATGCCATGAGGCAAAGCACAGAGAACTGCTAGTTTCATAATTGTAATAAAATCTTCACAAGTTTTCTGCCAACAGGCAAATCAAAATCCCAAAGCACATTCAGCCTGGAACAGAATACGGATTTTCCCCACAAACATGATCGCTATATTTTTAACTTTCGCTTATATTTATATCATTTTAAACATGCTCTGATTGCTTGGTATTTGCAAAAAAAAAAAAAAAAGGAAGAAATTAAAGTCTTCTTGTGCGTGTGTTCAAAAGAGGGAACATTTAAACAACACCTTTGCTTTTGCTGTTTGACTGAAATATAAGAATTTAATTTGAACTTTTCAAACCTTTCATTTTCTCAGTGATATATCTCACGAACTTTTTCTATATTTGGTCACTGATGTTAAATCATTTTTATAGTACTTGATTTAACCTAATGGCATAAGACTTTATCTACTTTCTCTGCAAGCTTATGAAGAAAACAAATAAAAGTAAATGTTTTTATATTTAGATGACATTTCACACATATCTTTCTATTTTATAACTCAGGGTAATAATTACTGAACTGGATCTTGGAAAAATCTGTAAAGAATTTCGTTACTATTTTCTAATAAAATCATTGCAATCTCTAAAACTTGTCTCCACAGAGACAATAGTATCATCTGTCTTCTGGTTTGTGGGAGACAATAAAAAGACAATTTAATTGAAGTTGGACCACAGATTTATACAGCAGAAGTAATTTCAGAAGAAATTAGACCTAGCAGGAGCTTTTCAGGGGAAAACATTAATTTCATCAGAAAATATCTCTTTATGAAAACCAAGACTTGTAATGAAAAAAACTCTCCAAAATCAGAATGCTTCATACTTTTCTCATCAATATTTTTACATCTTCCTAACATAGCTGTCTTGTGTTTCAAGATGAGATATTTTATATAAATGTAAACTAATTACACTTTATTCATATTTAATTGTAATGGAAATCTTTAAAAGTAAAAATTGAAACAGTGCTTTGAAATTATCAAAAAAATGTCTTTTTGATGTATTTGTTCTTTCATTTAATTTGGTTTTAACTTTGAATCATTTTTATGATAAATAGATAAAAGTTACACCCAATGAATTAGCATAAGCATTGAGAAGACACTTTCCAAAGAATAATGAATTTAATACTATGTTTAAAATGATGACTACATAGGGAATTGGCGTGAAATAATAACTGCCTATTTTTTTTTGCAAGTAAAAGTGTACTTTTATGATAGCCATTTCTTATTCTCAAAGGAAGATGTCTGTGTGAAGTACAAAATAAAAATGTCCATTTGAAAGTAGTTTTTCTCTGGTGAGAATCCAAGGCAACTACACATAAAATGATTTACTGGGTCAAGACAAAATTGAAGAAAATGAGGGTATGTCATATATAATATTTTTATAATATTCAGTAAACATCATAAATTCAGCCCAGTAATCTACTTACTACTTAGTATCCTTGATTTGATTTCCCTCTGAGGCAAATTTCTGGGTAGTGAGGACCTAAAGAGCAGCTGCACAGTTCTGTGGAGATGAAGAACTCTTCCTTTCCTAAGAAATCTTTTAAAATCATAATGATTTGTACACCTAATCCCAGGGAGAAAATGAAACAGACTTTTCTCAATGTCTTTGTTATGTGGGTGTAGGTCTGCCTATTTATTGTTTTATCTGAATCTCTAGCTGAATAGGGTAGGAGATATTACTGAAACATACTTCTCAAAGGGTTTCCAACATGGTTTAATATCATGTTAGGTCCTTTCTCATTTACTGCCAGTGTAAGACACAGCAGAAAAGAAAAAAGGTAGTATTTGCCTTTAGGGAAGGCCTCATTTAAGTGTTTGGTAGAATATATGGGTTAGAAATCAACTCTTTATCTTGAAGAAAGTTGAATATTCACCAGCATATTCTTTGGTTCACCATACTCTGTTTGATCCTATTCTTACAGCAACCTGTTCATCAGAGGAAACCATGAAATAAGTCAAATGAGAAGGGTTAAGAGAGGAAGGTCTTCAGTTTGCAGTTTGGCAAATAAGAAAAAAATCTTCCATAGTACTTAGGAGGGATGTGTGTATGTCTGTATCTGTGAGTATGTACATGTACACACACAAACCAGACACCTTTAAAATATGCCCATACACTTTCCTTCAAATCAAGGGCAGTAAAAAATCGTATAGCATACCACACTTCTAAGAATAATAAGTGTACCACAGCAAATAGCTTGCAGAATGGGGCTTGGAAATGTTCTCTTAACTTCCAACTACATAGTATGCAACTAAGAGAACTATATTAAAAAGCTTACTGATGTACACTGGAGTTTACTTCCAGACAATCTTCCCCTGTCTCTAATCCTCCATTTGTATCTGTTTTGTATCCCAAATCTAAATCTCCCTCTCTTATATCTGAAGATACTTCATATATTGCACAATGAAATGATTTCCAGCAATTAAGTGCATGTGTAGGTTCACTCTCTGGAACAGATATCCACAGGGCTGCACTTCTAAAAATTCTAAGCTCCTGGTCTTTACCAGCTCTGGACTGCATGCAATTATCTGTTTGTTGTGCAGATGTGAAATGCAAAGCTCTTAGCATCTTAGCTACATTTTTCTTCAAAAAAGAAGAAAAATAATACCATTAGTATAATCCACGTCCTACTATCTATCTCAACTGTCCTCCTCTGAATTAAAACTTTTGCTCTGGATGCTTTTATCCCAGTCTTTTTTTTTTTCTCATTTACTGTGTCCTTAAGTTGCTCTCACATCTATGGCATACTGAGCTAAATAAAGTGCTCTGTGCAAAAATAATTAGATTTTCATGCAGTAAGCGCTTTGTCATTTTCAGTGCTTAATAAAGAATAAAATGGACAGAAAATTAGTATTGAAGAGAAATCTATTTTTGCATGCTAAATTCATTTTTTATGTTTCATCGATTACTCAAGAATAAAAGAAATAGAAAAAATATTTAGATCATTCAGTTGCATCACTTACAACAATGAACACAACTAAAAAACCCTCTCTTTTCCTATTCATATACTATAAAGGAAAACAATGAGAGGCTCAGCTCTTGACTGAACTCTTGGAAATATCACCACATCCATAAGCATTGTTAAAACTGAGTTTCATGATCAACTGGATTTACTTTGGATGTATAAATGATCTGCCTCATGAATATAGAGTAACTCCTATCTTCATCATACATATCACTTAATTCAAAAGCTGTCACTCCACAAGGACTCACTGTGGCTTTTTGCATTTTATCTGCTTTACAATACAGGCTGAAAGCTGTTCTGAAGTAATTTCTAGCTGAGTCCTAAATAAGTAATTATCGTACTAAGAATATTGACAGTATTGACATGTAGCCTAGGGGAGTCCTTACCTGATTAAGGAAAACAACATATGACAGTAACCATCACTTTTCTTGTAGCTATAGATGTTTAGCAGAAAAATAATACTTAGAGTTTGAAGTACGGTTTTGGCAGCTTCCCTCATCAGAGATTATCAAAGAAATCAAAATGCTGTTCAAGACAGGTAACATAATTTTTGTAGATTCATAATTCATGAAAGGATGGGAAAGGAAGAGCAAAAGGTCAAGTTTATCAATAAAGAGGAGATGCTAGAAGAATTTCAAAGAGATCTATGCTTTTCAGTGTATACATAGCTGATCTAAAAGGATGCAGATAGTGAGAGGACAAAATTTATTGTTAGTATATATAAATATTACAATTAAACTGTCTTTGAAGTGGTGAAGACCATGCTGAGTAAGCAGGCAATAAAATTATAGAAACTGTGTAGTCCACCAGGAAACACTGTAAATGGGAAAAAGAAGTCCTAAATAAACCCAATAATGACAATAAAATAACTGTTCTACCAAGGAAGGAAAACTGGTTAGGGCCAACAGTTCTGTGAGAGTGCCAAGAGAGCAGTCATTTATTGCTAAAGAAATGGCAAATAGAGAAATATGAATTATTCTATAAATTATTAGAAAGGGACTAGAGAACAAACTCAAAACATCATTGTGCCATTGTAAGTGCCTGTTACTCAACTCAATATTCTTCATAGTCTCTATCTGAATGAGACTATGGCAAAGCAGGAAAGCTGTGCAGAAGGACAGCAAAAGAAATAAAGAAAACAAATCCCACAACTCAAGCTGGAAATGACAGGAGTCTTTAAAGGAAGAGATGACACTGAGGAGGTGATGGGAATGCTTCTGTGCTCTTTCTCAAAATACAAGAAACAAGGGGTCCCACAGCATGGTTATGGGGAAGGGCAGTAAATACTGTTACACAGTATTACATAGCTCTGTACAAATTTTTTGCTCTAGGGCGTTTTGGTAGTTCAATGTATAAAAACATCCAAAGAAAACTGGGACTATTTCATGGGGCATACGTCTAATCAGTCTATCCTTCAATGTAGTGGTCTGGATACAGCTTCCAAAGCAAAAAGTGCTGCTCTGTACTTGTCTTCAATCATACTTTCTACAGGCATCCACTTTGCTGTTCCCAAGGACAGGATATAGTCTATGTTTGACTTGTTGCTTAGGGCAGTTGTTTTTCTACTTCTGGATAATATCATCAAAGGCAGCGTAAAAGTCAAATCACATTTAAAATTTACAGTATAGTAGCTTGCTATTGTTTTGCTGGTCTGTAAGATTAATTCTAGTTAGGGCACAGTATTAGGTGTGAAAGGACATGTCACAGACTGATACAGCTGCCCATTAGTGTCAGCAAGCACAAGAGTATGAAATAGTATTTCACACTGCAAAACAGAGAGCTCCAGAAAACCCTTCTTATCTTTACTGCAAATACTTCATACTGCCATGGAAAAGCTTAAGGAAATTACAACACAGAAACAGTCAACCCACTAACATTTGCTCATAAAATTTATGAAATAACATGCTGTAACACAAGCAAGGTAGGAAGTATTTGTGCTTTCAAAGATTTTCATAAGGAAGATATATGTTGATCGAGGCTTTTAGAATTTTTTTTTCCTTTCACCTTTCTGTCCTCACTCTGGCACCTCTGAACTTACATGCTTATGTTGGACTCACAGCATCTGATGAGAGCTCCTTTCTCTGGCAATAGTAAACAGCTGACAGGGTAGCTCAGAAGTGATGGATTAGAGAAATAAAGGACATTTCCAATACCACAGCTATCAATAAGAATGCATATACTTCTAACAGTAAAACACACAAAAACTAATGCTTTTTAACTTGGGCCTGCCTTACATCTCAAAAGACATCCAAGTAAACATTTGGACGAAAGGAATATTGAACATGCTCTGCTGATGTTTGCTTTGAGGAGTTTGTGGGAACAGCTCACGGTAAGCAGGAAGTTTGCTCCAAATACCAGCTGAAGACAAATATCTAGACTTTTGGAAGACAGCATATGAAAAGGGTGAATGGCATTTAGAGTGGTCTCCAGGGATGCTTTTAAACAAAACATACATAGTTTCCTGCAAGATAAATAATTGTTTCAAAAAGTCTTTCAAAAGTAGTAAAAAGTTCCAAACAAAATAAGAAGTGCAGAAGTGGTCCTGACAAAACTTTAGATGCAAGTGGTACATCCCTTTTCTTCACAATTTAAGAGGGACAATAATAGAGAAGAAAGACTGTGCAAATGTTTCAAAGAACTTTTGTAACCTCTTAGGCTACATATAGCAGCCCACATCCTCTTAGGATATTGGTACTGCAGAACAAAGCAAATAGTTACTGCCAGTTATTTTCTTATGTGAGCAGCTCTGTCAAGGCTGTGTTTCTTTTCTACACCCTGCCTAAAGTCCAGTGCAGACCTGCAACAGTAAGCCACTCTTGCTATATGCATATCATGGAAATGTGTGGCCCAAATTACTGAATGCATGTATTTCTGGTGAAAAGTTGCCTTTATTTCATTATAACTTCATTTTACATTCCATTACCAAAGAAAATTGAGCTATGATATTATAGGATGCATTTTCACTCCAAATTTTTGCTAGATAAGAGGTCTCAGAATGAGAAATGAAAAACACTCTCCATCAATTAGCACATAAATTAACACCTGGAAAATTGAGATTACAACACCACTCGATGACCTGCACTGTCCTTATCTTAGTGCAGACTTCAATGTCATGTATTATGGACAAGTTCTTGCAAGAGCAATCAGGATAGCTACCCAGAGATTTTCTTCAGAAAATACAATAAAAATCTATTTCAGTGTGACTCTGAGATTTGGGCTTACTAACTAGGAAACTGCTCAGGGAACTTAATGCTTGTTAGACATAACAGGCAATGGAACAAGTCAGTGTTAAGGAGCCAGAAAAAAAATAGACTTTAAAATACCCTGTCAACAGTATTTTAAAAATAGTGGAATTAGTTTTCCCATAATACTGGAAATGAATCTGAACAGGTCCATTGAAAGTCAGTCTGCTCTGTTTAGAACTCAATCATTTTGTTAAATCACATTTTAGATATAACCCTTTATATGTCATTCAGTTGTCACTAATAATTTGGCCAGCATGAAACATTTTGATCACATTGCAGGAGGGAGATTGAAAACTAATTGAAGTGGAAAAACATATTCCTTCCACTGGGGAAATAAGGGAAGAAAGAAATATTAGTCTTTGTGCTGTCATTCTTTGTGCCTCCAATTCTAATAAAACAGATGCTTTATAAACAATCATATTTGAAATGTAGCTCAAAGATTAGATTTTGCCATCTTCTCAAAAAAAACCCAAAAAACCCTGAAGTTAACAGGAATGTTAAATTAACCACATCCCGAATCCTTAACATAAACCAGAAATGTGTTATATTATGGAAACTAGTAAAGTGAAAATAAAATAAATTACAGAAGTGTCAACTGATACTTATCATGTAGAAAAACTAATTTCTGAGAAGCAATTCCTAACATCCTATGAAAATCACTGTTCATGCCTAGTACCAACAGAGATTCAAATTTATATATGCAAAGGGTATTAACCTGTAATTTTCTATTAGGTGCCTGGGGGCTTCTGTATCATTCCAGACGTGCACGGGATTTCGATTTCTGCTGAATGAAGGGTCAAAGTTTGAGCCCAATGTGCTAATGATGTTCTGCACATATTCTTTGAGGTGTGTTCCATGCTAGCAGGCAGGTGTCACTAGTTCCCAAGGGACCTGGGACTGGCCTTGGGAGCAGAAGCTACTAAAAGGTGGTACAGAAGTGCTGCCACAGGAGAAAAGGTCTTCCAGGGTTTAGATAACATTGAGAGAAAGTTTGGGCTGAAGCATATTGCTGCATAACTTGAGAGGAATTGGATGTTGGAGTAGAATAAAATTGGTTAATCATGTGAAGTCCTGAACCCCACTGAAATCACTACCTTTTGTTACAGATGTGACCATGTATCACATGCAAAAGCTTGTTTATGGGCAAAGCAGAAATACACAGTATATACATATAAACCCAAGAATTTACTCTTAGTACAGTAGAAAACTTCAGAATCTAGTCATCATTAGTCCAGATCTTAATGTTATAAAAAAATAAACAATAATAATTTTTATACACACTCCCGGTGAGTTACCAGCACCTGGAGTCCTTTTCTGGGAGGAATGTAATGTTCATTTTTATAGTTTCTTTTTGCTCACTCTAGGATATTCCCGGAATAACTTCTATGTGTCTGCTGTCACACTTCTAAGCCTTTTTTATTTCTTGTTTGATCTACAGCTAGCCATTACTCCTGAATTGTCTATTAAGCATGGTAGACACCATTTCTTTGTTCTTTTTGAGACATTTAAAACCAATTTTGTCCAGTTCTGCAGGTTTTTTTTAACTGACTGTGGGTGAGCTGTTTACACCTATGAATTTCCAGTGACAAGTATGTGCCCCATCTTTTATCACTCTATGACTGCCTTCCTCTGTGCCACATCTTGTGGTTTCACTATCACACAACCCTGCTGTCATACCAGGCCTGTGTTTTTTCTACAGTGTATCATTATGTCAGACTCATAAATATCTCATTCTACATAGAAAAATTGCTGGTTGTTGCAACCTATATAGAACTACGGTTGTGCCAATAAAAGATGATAAAATAAAATAAATTACTCATAAAAACCAGGTCAGTTACAGAAATTATGGTCACAACTGAAAGAAGTAAGACAAAGCTGAAACAGATCAAGAGAAGTTTGGACTGAGCGTGCTTGTCAAGCCTCAATCCTGAGGCCTTGCAAATTCATTACAAAGCTTGTGGCCTTCTACTAATAGTGGCAATATCATATTACAAGGCTTCATGGTTGCACAGGGCTGAGATACAACCCACTTTATAGAAATTATGTTCTGAGCAGAGTGATATTTTTATTTGTGTGCAAATTTATTGGGCACTGGCATTTGTTGTGGTTCTTATTTCATGGTTTAATTGGCTATAGAAACTACTGTATAGAAAAAAGCTTTTGCATACAAATTAAATGGCTGTTTGGGAACCGCAATAGCTCTACAGGATGCAACAAGTAGTAGACTTTTTGCAATTTTAGTGCAGAGGGGAGAAAGAAGTGCAAGGGTCTCTTTCAGTGCCATCACTTGCAGATGATCAGTGAGAGCTGAGTGGTGAGCATCGATGATGAAGACTTTCTCCCAAACCTGCAGCACCACTGAGGCCCTGCTTAGCACTGCACTAATACTTCAGGTCCCAGAGCAGGAGGAGTCCATCTCAGTACAAAATCAGCCAAATTCATTTATTCTGTCTTAGCTCAGACTACTTCATTCTCAAGTTAACAGAAAGCCTTTTATTAACTTCAGTTGCATCTGAATAGTTCCCACACTGACACTTGCAGAGATTGGGCAGTCATATTTACTAACCCATTTTGCATTAGCACAGTGAAAAATAATGAACTGTTATTTTTCTCCACAGCTGTAAAACTAAATCATATGATAATCTTAAAGGATTTCCAGTCGTAACTAATATGTAGAACAAGCCTGAAAATGTTTTTAAACCTTGAAAATAAAAATCTGTCTGAAAGAAGAAAGAAAAGGCTATAAGATCTTAAGATGTTAGCATAGAATTAGGAAAATAATATTTTTATATTAATAAAAAATAAAGAATTATGAAGGAATAATAAAGGACCACACTGCCATGTGCTTTAAATCTTTTATTGCTCAATTAACACTAAGGAAGTGACACATCTCAAGAGATGCTCTAAAAGTGCAAGTCCCAAAAAAACATCATGCACAAATATTCTGTATCACTCCCTGATTCTTTCTATTCCTTTCTAAGGAGTCTGAAAATACATTTCAAAGTCTAATTTTGATTTCATACAAAGCACTTACTTTTTTTTCACTCTTCGTCCAATAATCAGAATTCCTATGCCACTGTAAATCATAATTAAAATGTGAAGCTGTAAACAAAAGCAGTCCAACTGAGTGTTCCTGTTCTCTTCCTACTACTTTAGATGCACGGAAAATTCAACGTAATCTTAATTCTTTTTCATTACTTCATTGGCATTGAGATGATCATATTATTATGTGAGGTGTTCCCCAGCATGCACTCTATTCCCTTGTGGATGAACGTTTGGTGAGGTGAGTAGAAACACAAACCTCATCCCTGCTATCTGAGTAACAGTGACATAAATGTATGTCCTTGCTTCTGGGGATTTACACAGCAGATTCCACATGGCAGCAAACTGATACCTAGAGAATTTCTTTTACCCTGTCGCCCTTTCCAGGCTCTGAGATTGAGGCTACATAAAAACATCAAACAGCTCTAGGGAACACTTCTGGGCACTGGGAGTCAGTGATTTACACACCCAAACTACTGGAGCAGTCACTGATTGTGCTCTGTGCTGACCAAGGCCATCCCTTGCAAACTTCAGGTGTGATTCAAGAGCCAGCACAGCTGAAGACCATTCCCAAAAGATGCATGGGACTCAAACACCCTGTTTCAGAGGGTCAGAGATTTTGATAGGGCAGACAGGGGCAGCTCCGCGATAGCTGAAAGCAGTGCCAGAGAATGGTGTCACAAATATATGTGCAGGCTTAATCTCTCCACAGACTCTTAGGTCTCTGCAGACCCTATTAACTTTGGCCAACCCACAGGAGCTGGTGGATCTCAAGTCGACCTGATGCCTCCCTGCCCGTCACACCTCACAGTTCCCTCCTGTCCTGAGCAGCCTTGAGGGTAATCTCCAGCTCCAGTCTGGGTGCTTTCAGATCAGTCATTTTTAAATTGACCTGCCAAAGTAGTGGGAAAAAAAGCAAATAAGCACTTATTTATAGAAATATATATTAAATAATCAAGGTGAATAATGAGTAAGTAGTGTGGGTCAACTCTGCAACACAGAGAATCTCTGCAGCACATAGCTCACTTACCTAGGCAAATACTGGATGCTGGCTTTGCACAAAATAAGGAGATTTTCTCCCAGACTTGGTAGACATTGCATGAGGAAATAGAGAAGGAAGAAGAATTTCTGTGTCAGACATGGTTTGTTTGTTGGGATCGTGTCATCATAACAGCTTTCCAACCATGAAGAAGCCTAAGGCACTGATTGTGCATTGTTCTGTCTTTACCTCTATCTACAGCATTTTGAGAACTGAAACATCTGGCTTAAATAAATCTTTAGATATCATGAAGCATTTGTGTGAACCTTATTGACCTGTGGGTCAGACTAGATGATATGATGTTCCCATCTCTCTCTTACCTTACCAAGATTAGAAAAGTGTGCCATTTTAAAAAATGTTTTGTTCAAGGTATGTTTGAAGAACAGATGAAATCCTCTTGTGATGTAACTCTTTGAAGAGGTCTCCAGGCCAACCTGCAGTTTTAGCTCATATGGTTATCATAAAACAAGCGTCTACTTTCAATGAATATTCAGTTAGGTGAGAGCATACAACAAAAGAAAAAGCCAATATATCTCACTTCTCAAATCAGCTACCCACTGTGAAAGCTAAATAACACTTTTGCAGGACTCTGGATTCCTGACTGAGTAAAAAGAGATGAAAGCCTATCATAAAGAATACAATATAGGGAACAGAATCTTTGAGCATACGTATATGCATTTTACATTCATTTTTCTTTTTTACTTTCCCTCTTTCCTGAATATTCTCTGAGATTTAATGAACGTAAAAGAATTTTCATTGAAAAGGAACTTTTAGAAAAAATGAGAGGGTCTTTTAACAAAATGTTAGAAGTGGGAAATTGTGCTGCAACTCTAGCAGAGCAGAAGTGTACACTGCATTTTAAAGAAGAGAAATTATGTAGGTATAAAGAGAAAACAAGATGAAATTCTGACAGAGCTGTCAAGAAACAAGTATCTTTAAAGGTCAACAGATCCATTCTGTAAGGATGGATCCATTATTATTAACTGTAATTTTATAGTCTTCTTTCTTTTGCTTATACACTTGTTTCAGGATACTGGTTCTCTAATTCTTGAAGGAAGAACAATCTTTTTCTTGTATTTAGTCTAGGTTTCCAATCAAACAATGAAAAAAAAACAGACTTTGCACATTGTGGTGCGAAGAATGTGAAATATTCTTCCTAGGGTAGAACTAAACCTTTAAAAGGATATAAAGGAGAAAAAGGGAGAGGACTTTAAAGGGGAAAAGGAGGAATTGAAAAGTCCGAAATGGACCAAAAGAAAGAGAAGGTAGAGAAAACACAGCTAGCGACAACAATTTTTGAATGTGAGACATTTACATTTCTGCAAAACAATTGAAGCAGCTACATGAGAGGAAGAAAAAAACTTTGTTAGTGACATGAGAGAGAAGATTTTGCAGGCCTTGGGCATAATGAAACTGCAGAGTTTTAAACACTGGATGTATTTTCCTCAGTGTAGATGAGATGTTGAAACCTTAAACACAGCTGAAGAACACAGGAAGATGTCTGGACAGGTCTGCAAACCATTCCAGAGAAGCTGTGTGAATTCAGACTGACAGTGTAAAGGAAGGAGGCACTGAGGCTTAAGGAAGCTCCTCAGGTCTGCTCCAACAGTGATGCTAGGAAGGCTGCAGGCAGTTTAACAGTGAATGCTTTTGTTCTCCTGCCTGAAAATAGGCACTGATGGAGCACTAAGGTAAAAGAAGCCTCTTTCAACAGAAACACTGCACATTTGAGCATGGAAAAAAAAAAAAAAAAGAATGACATGAAGTAGGCAACAGGAACAGCAGAGTGAATGAATCACCAGGACTTAAAAACTTATATATACATAGTTATCCATACACCCACTGAGTGGCTTGGTAAAACTCTACTGTCCTTGCCTACTTCTATAAACACCAATGATCACATCTTCACTGACTTAAAAAGTCTTTTATTTATTGAATTCTAGGGGACCTTCTTCAGTTGTGAATATATCAGTGGGACATCTTTCAACACTCTGTGTGGTACTTAATCTTTAATATTTTCAAATGGAGGAAGGAAACAAGGTAATAAATAGTTCGTATTGCAACGCAGAAGGCTTAACTACTGTACCTTCTAAATATGAGGAATAATTTCAAACTCTTTGGAACAAAATGCAGCAGAAAAGTCATGAACTAGGAGGTAGAATAAAAGGAGAAATGGAGTGTACACAATCTAGAATTAATCTAATTTTATAGAGGGGACATGACCATACCAGTTACTTTATAAAGCTAGTTATAGATTTAATATATGTTTAAGCTTAATACTCATGAAATTAGAATACATAACTAGAAACAAAAAAGGCCTAAACATTAAAGAGTTTTCTGGTAAGCTCATGAGTTATAACTGAAATATGGCACCTGAACCCTAGAACTACAATTTGTAAGTCGCAGAAGCTACAGTACTTAAATCAAGTCTAAATGGAAAGAAATCTAAATATTACTTAACATCATGCTTAAGGTGCCTCCAATGCCTCTAATATTGCACACAATTAGTGGAATTATGCCTATATCACAGGGTCTGAATACAGAAGAGCTGGCACAGTATGCCGTCTCATGAGGATGCTTATCAAATATCAGCACTGCTGCTAGAACTAAATATTCTGGCTACTCTAGGTAATATCCCCTAAAAGCAAGCAACAGTGACTTAAACTTACACTGACCAGAAACGTGAAATAACTTTCTTCTGGTGTGAGTGGTGTACTTAGAATTGAATGTATAATGGTCATGTACTAAAAACTACTTTTATTCCATTTTTCTCTCTTTAACCTTTTTAGTTGTTTGCTACTGGTTTCTTAAAATTCGTATGTCCGTGTGTGCATTGTTCCATAATGAGATTTTTTTTCTGCCTGTAATTCCATGCTTACTCAGAGTTTTCTCAAATTTAACAAGATATACTGTAATTTTCCTGAAATTTGAAAGATGAACTGATTTTGAGCTCACTGCAGAGATCCCTTACAAACAGTTTTATAGCAGTCTGTGCATAAAAAGACCCTGTTTTCCAACAGCTTCATGGGGTTATTTGTACCTATTTAAACTCTATGAAAAGTGCTAGTGAATCAGAACAATGCAGAAAACTAAAAAGTGTACAAGGCTATGGAGGATAAAACATAATGTCTGACATTTCACTGAGCTTTGTAATCAAGAAAAATGTAGTTGCTATTTGGACTATATCTATCAGTCACTGTTCTTCCAGCACAGTATTGACGACAAATATTCTTATCCATTGAAACACCTTTTAGCAACTGCATGTAATCAGATTGGCTCTTACCACTTGATTTCTGACTCCTAAGGCTAAAATATTAAACTAGAATGTAGTTGAAGGGGTGAACAATGGTGAGCAACTCCATCTTTGGAATCATTCTGAATTACCGTGGCCAGAATCAGGGATATTTTCGAAGTCCTGTATATATTTTTGCTTTAAATTACACACACCTCCAACACACTTGAAGTGAACAGTGTGAGGAAAGAATATATAACTCTTTGGACATAAACATTCATCAATCATGTAAAAGGAAAGCAGTGAACTATACTTTACACATCGTATTTTAAAGTATTGAAATATAAAGTAGTCCTAGAAAGAAAAAAGGTAAAAGGATATAAAATTTTGTTGCTGCCATTTTTCCAACATGTGTAGAATTAGGAAACATTCACCAAATCTTTTGAAAAGCAAACAGAACAACAATGAAACCATAATTATCCAGCTGTGGAATTTCAACTTTAGTTTTGGGGCAAACTTATTTTGAAACTGAAGTCAGTGCTATTCAGTGTTCATTGCTCTTATTTCCTTGTCAACTTTATGCTTAATGAAGGGAATCATTATTATGCAATTAATTTTGATAACTCAAAACTGTCAATCAAGAAAGAGCAGTGCTACTTTTATTATTGATTATTTTTTCCTTTAAAATCGTTAAAAAGAGCTCTACATAGCTCTTTTTCAGCTATGAATGTGTTTACCTTTCCTGGTAATTTCAAATGCCAAAATACCCTGCACAAAATCAGTGACTTAGTCAATTATTGAATATACTGAATTAAAGCCATATTTTGAGCTTGTTCAGCTCACTGAACACTGTTATTAAAGGTATCATGTAAAGACACTTGACAATTAGTACAACTCATGTCACTCTATTTAAATTACTATACTCCAGACTGAGACATATAATTTGTAATGGTCTTCAACACAGAAAATAAATGAAGACTTCAGGTTTTATTACACTTTAATTGTTAAAAGAATAATTTAAATATTCAACAAGAATGTCCAGTTATATTGAAATAGTACCAACTCTGTCTAATAGTACACTTCAGTTACCCTATTCAAAACAAAAGAACAGAGATAGTCCTGATGGTTAGGACAGAATAACAGGATATCCTTTTCCTTGCTTTTCTTTCTGGCTCATCTCATACTCTGATCTTGATTACATTGCAAAATTTTCTAGTCCTGAACTTCCATCAAGTTATCACTTACACCCTTGCGGGGAGGATTTAAGGCAGAACTAATGCATCCATACTGGGTATGAAAGGTAAGAGTGGAGGCAGATTAAATAGCTTTGTGCTATAAAGGTGTATCTTACTGAGAGGTCCAAAAATAAGGTAAATCACTCACGCTGGAATTCTTGTCTCACACCCAGCAAAAATACTATTCTGTGTGGTCTCTGCTGTATGTAACTACACACACTATCAAAGGGCATTTCTAGCTCTCAAGCAGTTAAGACTACTTCCAGTCTTGGCCAGTGGAGGCCCTGGCTTCCCTAAGGTGATGGGGAATCCCTGGCTCAAAGCTCACAATGTGCACCTAACCACTATGGCAAGTGAAACAGACAGGTTTCGCAGGGTGACTGCTGATGTGCAGACATAGTTGGTTTTTAAAACCACAGAGAATTAATTACAAACCTCTGAGAAAGAAACAAACAAACTAGCAACAGAAATTCGGCATGTAATTTCTGCTGGTTTATATCACTGTCACCATAAGTCCCAGGGTTGGTCAAGAGTTAAAATCTCCAAAGTCCTTTCTACCTTCTAAATCTGTTCTATTAGCATGCAGAAGAGCTTCCTTCTTACAGATTGTGAGATGGGATTGAGGTTTTTTTCAGTCAGTTAATGTTTTCCCCAGTCATGGCCTTAAACAAGGTAATATCAACCTTTGCTAACAATTACAGACTATTTTATTTCACTGGGGAAAAGTGAAATAGAAATTAAATGCTTTAAAAGGCTGTTCATTTGTGGATACCAACAACAAAATAAGAAGGCAGTTCTAATTAAAAAAAAAAAAGAACAAAAAAAAAATTTAAAACCACAACAAAACAAGAAAAAAACCAAAACCCAACAAAACAAAGGTTATAGTGAAGGTTGCAACAAACAAGGCAGTGGAAATACAGCGTGCTGTTCACAAAAGAAAATAGTGCTCACAGTTGTATTCAGATGATTCCCAGATTGTTGCTTATGGCAAACAGAACACTGTCAGAATTGACAATTGATTAAGTAGCAAAGAAACAGAGTGTTGCTGCGTTGCTTCGGCCAAGACTTGCAGAGCTAAGCCATCCCCCGGCTTAGGGCTAGAGACCACAGACACCAATATGGCGGATGATCAAATAGCGTTTATTGTGCACAAAGCGAGCACTATATACCTTTAGAAATGCGGAACTGAGCGTGTCAGCCAATCAGGGGGCAAGTCAGCGGTTTTTGCCTTATAAGGTATTATTCTACGTGGCGCTTATAGCCTTGCCTTTTACGGTGCTCTATGCCTTACTTCCTTGTTCCTAAGCTTTCCGTACATCACGTGATCTTCCGAGCGCCAGGCCTTACTCTACAATTCCCCCCCTCCATGCTATGGGGTTCATAACAATGCATTTACTTGTCTACAATTGTTTTATAAACTTAAGCGAATACAATCGTTCTATAACGCATAATACTAGCCTGTTACGATAGATGTGAGGCTTATCGATTGAATAGAAAATATAAGGCACGTTAAGGAAAGATAACTGGGAAATAACTGCAGGTGGTGGGGTATAACTGGGGATAGCTAAAGGGAATTTTAAACGACAAACGTTCTTAAAGCAGTTGTTGGCGTCTTAGTAACATAATGTTAACGCTCTCTAACCGGCTTTCAACAAATGAAGTGAGCCTGTTCAGTATACAGTGTCCAAAAATCAATGCTATCATGATCATTGCGATTGGTCCTATCAAGGTAGATACCAGGGTGGTCAACCATGATGAATGCTTAAACCATGATGCAAACCAACTTTGCTGTGCCTCTCGTTCCCTTTTCCGTTTTTCTAAACCTTCTCGCAATTTGGCCATAGTGTCCCTCACTATTCCGGTGTGGTCGGCATATACACGACATTCTTCCTTTAGTGCAGCGCACACTCCCCCTTGTTGTAAGTACATCAGGTCCAATCCTCTTCGATTTTGCAACACTACTTCAGATAGTGATCTAATTGATTTTTCTAATGCACTTATCGATTGTTCGAGTCTGGCTAGGTCCTCATCTACTGCCATCCTTAAGGCGCTAAATTCCTTATTCTGTTGCACTAAGGATGCCACTCCTGTACCTATTCCCGCACCTCCCATGATCATAAGAAGAGCTATTGTTAATGCTGTAACGGGTTCTCATTTTGACAGATGATGTTCTAAGGTAATTTGTGAATCATAGGCAAAGTCTTCGGGATGGTAAAAGATTTTAGGGACTATAGTTACCTGGACACAATATTCTGAGGTTTCGTTGAAAGTAACAACTCCCATAGCAGAACAAACCTACTTGGTATTGTTAGCCGGTATTAACCACTTTGCAGGGATTTTATCCTGTGTCATATTAACACACAATTGTTTTTTGTGTGTGGGGACTTCACCTACACACACGCCACTTCCCATCACGTGTGCTAATGTAATCCCCTGCTTTTCTGTGTTCCAATTACACTGGACCGGATTTGACTCATTTGACTGTGTGGGTATGTTACGCACTCCTACCGCCTCATAAAAGGGTGGTTGAATGCCATAGCATAACCAACAATGCTCTGTAAGATTCGGGTTTGTTTTGTTTAGAAATTGGTAGCTAGCTTGTATCATTTTCCAGAGAGGGTTTCTGTCATTAGACATTTTTTTGGCGCGTGTTGGTACCGGTGCGGTAGCTTTGGTACTCGTTGTGATAGGAGCA
>NW_009927801.1:5563-5839 GCF_000696875.1 Nestor notabilis | reverse complement strand
ATTCGGCTTCCCCTGGGCGCTGGGGCGGGCAGCGGGACAAAACCGCCCTGTGCTTTGGGAAGCGCCATTTGTTGTGATTGCTCTGACTTTGTTGCTGGTTTCCTTGTCAAGCTTGCAAACACAGAAGAGTATATAGACGGTGCGCTGTCTGGACACCTGGGTGAAGTCTTGATAAGGTAATGAGGGGGGTGGGGGTAGGGGTGGGCTGTCTAAGTCTTACCACTTGTTTTAAATTATACCACTTGTCTTGGTGGGGGCTGTGTTTTTTGTTTGGGG
>NW_009927801.1:0-5532 GCF_000696875.1 Nestor notabilis | reverse complement strand
GTGCTGTGTTTCTTGTCTGGCTACGATGCTAAGTGTTAATGTAGCTCTGTGTGAATGCTGTGAGTGCAACAATGATGTTGAGATCCCTTCTGAGGGGAGGAAGGATTAATTTTTCAATATTTCTAAAGAAATATTTATGATCCTTTTTTGAGTAACAGTAGTTTTCTGGATTATTTTACATCCATTAATCCTTTGGCATTAAAGCTGGAGAGGGATGTTTTACAAGGGCATGTAGTGACAGGACAAAGGAATGGCGTTAAACTGAAAGAGGGGAGATTCAGACAAGACAATAGGAAAAAGTTCTTTACTATGAGGGTGGTGAGACACTGGCACAGGTTGCCCAGAGAAGCTGTGGCTGCCCCATCCCTGGCAGTGTTCAAGGCCAGGTTGGACAGGGCTTTGAGCAACCTGGTCTAGTGGAAGGTGTGCCTGCCCATGGCAGGGGCTTGGAACTGTATGATCTTAAAGGTTCCTTCCAACCCAAACCGTTTGTGCTTATATACTAGCACATTGTTACTGAAAACATTTTGTATGCTGGGAAGTTAAACTTGACCGTAACTGTTAACCGAAAAGTAAAAATTTCTTGTGTAGCATTGTCGAACAGTTATTACTTTCATAAACCTGGGGGATGGGAAGGCAGGTGTGTGTGCAGTTGTAAGGAACATTGTGGAAAACGTGTACATGGTCAACAGCAGCAATTTGTCATGTGGGATTTGGCTGTGGTCAGGCTACACTCGAGCAGGAAGTGCTAAAGGCTTTATATGTGGGACAATTATAACGCAGCTAAGGGAACTCTTGGTTCTGTTTACAGGTGCAATAATGTTTTGTACATCAGAGGTGTGGAAGAAGAGGAAGAAGATGGAGAAATGAGAGAATAGGTGTTTTGTATATCTGGAAATAAACTTTTTTCTTTTTTGTTTTCCATACTTTTGTAAAAAGGTGACCACTTTTTTTTTCCTGTTTTGATATGGCGGAAATTAAACCTTAAAAAGGCCTCTGATCTTGTATTGGTGTCTGCAAGACTTGTGTGGGAGGAACAGGCAATTATTTAAAGCTGAAAATATTAGCATGAAAAGTGAGTATTTAAAAAACAACCAATCAAACCCACAAGACCCTCCTAAAACAACTTTTCAAGTATTGCCAGTGTCAACAAATGCCATTACCAGGAAGGGAACTACCTGTATTTAAGTGATTGAGGGAGTGAATTAGATGTGCAAAGTTGTGTACTCTGAAGGTAAACAGATGTTTGATCCATGTATCAGCTCAGCTCAGTGTGGCTGTCAGTATGTGCTGTCAGGCAGTCATGCTGCCATGCAGACTAACATAGAATCATAGAAGGTGAAGAAGGTTTCACCATGCGTATGTTGACTTTCTTTCTGTTGTTCTAGCTGCGTTGCCAAGCAGACAGAAGGACCTGCAGGAACAGCTGTTTCTCTCTCTAATAACAATAATACAGGCTGTGGAATAAGCAACAGAAAGACTTCTAAAAAACATCCTGACGTGTCTGCTGCAGGCTGCTGATGGTTTGGTAATGAATGCTTCCTTCAGCTCTGAGTTGGTTCATTAAGAGGATGTAGCTATACTGCTGTGTAGGCTTGGTTTAGTAGAAACTAGGTTTCATCTCCAAGTGAAACTGTAACTCATTCAGTATTTGCAGGAACCTTTTTCCCCACTTTCTTCTCTACTGTTGTAGCTGAAGGCTGCAAAGAAAACACCAGTTAGCTTCCCATCTGAAACGGGGAAAATACAGCAGTCAAGATACCTTAAAGTATGTGTGCAGTTACTGTTTGAATATCTGTAATCTTTCAACCTGTTTATAAACTATTTGGAAATAGCTGTGAAGGCTTCACTGCAGGTGAGCTGTGAAGATCTGTTGTACTACTTGTGTCTAAGAAATACTCTACCACTTTGAGTCATGAAGTTTGAAGTGTGGCTGTACGATTGTGATCAAGGAGGCACAAATTTGTACCGACACTGTAGCCAGCATCCACACAAACAAAGGCCTCTTGGCAGCTACCAGGGTCTGTGGACTTCAGTGGCCTTGGCAGAGTTAAGATGGCACATGGCAGAATGGGAGTGTACATAGTGAGTCTGTTGTGATAAGAAAGTCCCTCTTTGATACTGGGCATTAGTTTTGGTGGGTACACAATAATACGTTTTCTAATGTTAAGAGTAAACACAGGTTAACAGAATCCATCCCTTACCTGTCAGTGCTTGGTGAAAGCAGGCCAGTGCTTTGCAGTGCTGCCAGTCAGAGACCCTCTTTGAAGGAGTCTCTGATGCAGCTCATAGATGTGGTCCTGCAAACCAGAACCCAATCTGCTAGAGCTGCAGTTCATGAGCATCAGTTACAGCTATTGTGTTTACAGCTATTGTGTTACTCTGACCCATCGCTCATCACTTACTGCTGTCAAATATGGAAGTACTATCCCTCTTTGACACACAGGGAAAGTAGGAGCTGGGCAAAAATTAGGCAGTGACCAGCTGTGGAAGTAATCTTGCTGCCATGGAACTTGGAGCCAGATGCTGGCTACTTATCAGTGGGGCTTGAATTACTAGGCAAGCTGCTGCAATACCTGTACCTTAGTTTCCACTGAAAAATAGAAATGGTAACTGTCTTCTTCCTCAGAGAGTTCTGAGGTAAGTGAAAAAGCTCAGTGTAAAAGCTGCTCAAGTGGTAACCATAGTTGGTGCACATGGAGCACAGATCTCTTGGTCCTTCAACTGGGATCATGCATCCCATGAGGGATGGCTGTAGTGAAGAGTGCTGGAGGCTATGGGCTCCATCAGGATGTGACACTGGTTGTGTGAACTGGAGGGGAAAACCCCAGCCTGTTGGGATAACTTCTGCACAGAAATACTCCCCTGTTTCTTTCTCACACTGGAATTCATCCCTGTAGCTCGGCATGTGTTCCTTTAACATTTACGTCTGCATGTTGCCATAAAGAGTAAGAAATTACATTGGGGGTACTTGTGAAGCCTTTCGTTACTTAAACCAGTTCCTTTTTGGCAACTTGAAGGTTTCCCAGCTCCCCTGAAGATGTAAGGCGATCCCACAGGGAAACGGAAAAGAGCTGCTGAAGCTGAAATCAGTACTGGCATAGGAATAAGTACTTTCAAATTGGTTCACAGTTTAGGAATCCTCAAAACAACTAGAGTAAATGTGTTAGAATACTTCCAGTGGCAGGAAGGAGGCAAAAAAGCATCTGGTCTGTCATACAGCACAGCCGGTTCAACATCTGCATGGTGCAGATTAGTGCCCTCTCCATGTTGTCACTGATTATCACAGTGGTTTGGTATTGGAGGACTAGCAGATTATGACTGTCACCATCGTATCCCACCAATTCCTTCTCTGGAGCAGCCCGGTGCTGACCTGAAAGCTGCTTCTGCAGGTGAGGTGGAAGTGGGGCTGGTGGGAGCTGTTAAGTATGACCCTAGCGCTGCATCAGCAGGTGGTGCCAGCGCTATGAGAACATACCATGTGTTTTAGTCCTTCAGCTTTTCAGAACAAGGGTTTGAGAAGCCCTGGCGTGTGCTGAACCAATTCTGTGGCTGCAGCTGAGTGTGACCGGTTGCTCAACAGAGGCCTCTGTCTTTCGATAGATGTCTTCCGAGTTGTGCTGTACTGACAGCATGCTTAGTTCCTCTCATGAGGGTAAAGAGTACCTGACATACCCGGTGTACTGTCTAGATGAAAACAGTGTCTAGGTGAAAAAAAAATAAAATCTACGCTAAGATGAATAATGGGAAAGGAGAGGTGAGTGGAGTTACCATTTGCAAAAGTGTGATCTTAGTCAGAACTAAGAAAACATAAGTTCTTCTCCTGTAATCTCTTTTCCTCTTTCAAACACTGAGAGCACCTGCTTTATAGAGCTTTGAGTTTTCATATTCAATAAAAGTATGCTTTCATGTAGCTTCAGATCCTTTTGAGATATTTTGTTAAGTGTCTACAGGTTTGTGTTCAGGTTTTTTGGCGGGGTTTTTTTGGTTGGGGTTTTTTTGGGGTTTTTTTTGGTTGTTGTTTTTTTTTTTTTTGATAGGTGCATTCATTAGACTTCAAACTCAGAAAAATGCTTTTATTTTTTGCATAGGACCAGGCATCAAACACAGTGACTAAATTATACCTTGGCATATAACTTCATAGCTAATCTTAGTTCTGATGTACTCCAAAGATGGATGCATGTATGTATCTTTGCCACCACAAAGCGCTCATTTCAGTGGGAGAATCCATGCAGGTAAAGCTACACAAAGCCTTGCACATGTGCTTAGGTCAGATTTTGGTTCTATGTGGTATGAAAAGAATTGCAATGCAGATGAAGGTAAGGTACTCTGAATATATCAATGTAATTTGGGCTGGTCCTTAGTTGGTATGGAGTAAGCCCCATGAATACAACAGATTTTCCTTTCTCCTGGAGCAAGTCCAAAAGGCAGAAGAACTGCAAACATTCATGTATGTATGTATTAAAAATAAAAGGGCTCATGATTCTACTTTTAAAATATACACAGTAACTAAAATTAAGATGCTTTCATATGTTTAAGTTGTTCAAATTGTTTATAAGGTAAAAGAAATCAGACCAAGTAGCAGGACATTCCATCAGCAGAAGCTGATACCCTGCAAAAGTACTTACTAAATATAGTAAGAAGTTATGTAGTCAAAAAGAGCCAAGAAAGACTTACAGCAAGACACAAGAAATACAAAACGTGTCATTTTGAGCTCATTTGAGTACAGGTGAAAAGGTGTCTAAAGAAGATTGCCACCACCAGAAAGGTGTTTGTGGGACCACTCTTTTAGGAAGACTCTCTGGGAATGACTGGAGCCCTGTAAGTGCTATGAATGTTTGAAGAGAGAAGAAAACCAAAAATCCATGTTGAAAATAAATATTTGCTCCCTGATTCTCCCATCCCTAATTCTGTAGAGACTTGCACCTTTCAGTCACGGAATTGGATAAATTAATATCTGCCTGGATAGCTGGTGTGGTGAGAAGTGGTGTGGTCCCTCAGGGGCTGCTGCTGGGACACTGGTGAGGTGATGGATGCTGGCAAGGTGATGGACTCGAGGGAGGTGATGGACGCCAGGGAAGGTAGATGTGAGCAGACAAATGCTCCCAGTTCAGAAGCTCTTATTTTCTTGGCAAAGGGAAATCTCCAGGTGGTGGAGCACAGACCACAGAGAGGGCTTTGGGAATCCCCGAATGGCAAAACTGGTGCTTTGAAACATAACATAAACCAGCACGATGTATGGATGTTGTCACAATGCCCCGGACCACATCAAGAACAGCATCCCTCACCTGGAGCAGGCAGCTGCCACATGCACTCTTAAAACCCTGTCGTTTTTTTGGCCCAAATTTCTGCCAAGTGCCGAATGTAGCCGGGGTGCGAATAGTCACCGCCTTCCCCCGCACCCATGCCCTGCCCGGGAGGAATCATCCGTCCTCTGCTGCCCACCTCCGTGCCTTCGCCGTCTGGTGGGAGGCAAAGACCAACCCGGGCAGGGGCAGAGCCAGGGTCGGGGTCAGGGCCAGGCCGGCGCCG
>NW_009927800.1:43322-44843 GCF_000696875.1 Nestor notabilis | reverse complement strand
CCTCAGCACCCTCACAGGGAAGAATTTACATACACACATATATACGTGTATATATCCCCCACTGAAGTGCTTGATAAGGTGAGGAAGATGTTCACCCCTGGCTTCTATAATTTGCGTTTCCTGAGCACATGGTTTGGCTCCTTCTCAAGTCTGTTCCTCAATAACGTTGTTATTTCAGTCACTTAAGGCTGCATCTGGTATTCCACGTTGTGTTTTGGCTCAGAGATGTGATGAAATCTATTAATAGACAATTTGAGGTTAGCTCAAAGTGTGTATAATGAACTAGGCTGGAGCTGTCTGTGATGTTGCTAGTGACCCGCAAGAATCACTGGTGCCATGTGTTGAATAGCTCATAGAAAACCGCTTGGAACCTGCCTGTGCTTGCCTATCTTGATCAGAGATTTCATGGTACTGCAGTATGCCAGCAATTACTTCATATAGAAGCCTCTTGGTTTTTGGATTACATCTTTTAGAGGTATAGTACATTACCCTTTACATGCAGCAAGTACTTACTGCTAACATGATACTGGAAAATAGCCCTAAAATCAAGTACATTTGTTGTAGTTGCAAATGACTTTCGTTTTCCAATGATTTTTCTCTTAACTCCACTAAGAAAATGTTTATATGTTTAAACAGAGCAGTACAGTCAAATACAGGCTGCATCAATAAAATGTGCCAGCAATCTGGTAACATCATTGATCCAGAAAATCAACCCTCTGTACCTCACAGTGCATATTTAATAGCAGAAGTACAGAATGTGTTATATGTGTAGCCAGGAAAACAGGCTTGTGTTTGTAATATCTGCTGGTAATCTTGGAAGCTTTCTTTGGAAACAAGGCACCAAAACAACCAAAAGGGGCTTTTGTAGAGAAGTTGCTGTTATTTCACAATCTGTCCAACACTGTATTAGTGAAAATTTTGTATTAAAACTATGAAAAATTAATAAAATAGGCTCTTAAAATTTTAATCAGCATCATATCTTTGAGCAGCTTTTAGCCCAGATATGTCATTCTTTGTAAGGTATCAGACTTTTCAGACCATGATAAGCGTAGAGGTTTGGGTTATCTCTGTCTTGAAGATACAACTGAGCCTCTTTGACTTCGTTAAGTTTCAAGATGTTATTCCAAAAAAGCACCCTTGGTCCATGAAATGTGTTTTGGATATATTTATTCTAACAAGTATAATCCAAATGCTTGCTCAGAAGAACATAACTGCTTTGGAGTATTTTAGTGTCTTCCATGGTTAGATGATGTAACTGGTTTCTTAACATGTTTGAGTTGTATGTGCAGACACCTGCAGGAACTGCAAGGGATTCACTGAGTTCAGCAAGTTCAAGGTCCTGCTCCTGAGTTGGGGCAATCCCCAGCACAAGCCCAGGCTGGGGGAGACTGGATGGAGCAGCCCTGAGGAGAAGGACTTGGGGGTGTTGGGTGACGAGCTTCAGTGTGTGCTTGAGCCCAGAACCTCCCATGTGCTGGGTGCACCCCCAGAGCGTGAGCAGCAGCTCAGGGAGGGGATCCT
>NW_009927800.1:36954-42906 GCF_000696875.1 Nestor notabilis | reverse complement strand
TGCTTGGAGCAACCTGCTCTAGTGGAAGGTGTCCCTGCCCGGGGCAGGGGTTGGAACTGGAAGAGCTTTATGGTCCCTTCAACCCAAACCAGGCTGGGATTCCATGACCTTGAATCTAACATCTTTTTATTTCATTATTTATTTTAGGAAATACTCCGTTACATCTTGCTGTGATGCTGGGACATAAAGGTAAGTAGAACCATCAATTTTGTTGGCTTTTAAATTATCCTGAAGAGCTGGGGCAAGAATTAAAAAGGATTTTTCATTTTTCCTTCATGTGATCTTGTGTTTCAAGGTGGTTGAAAGCTGAAGTTTTCTGAAAAGAAGCCACCATGTGAATTTAGAAGGGGGAGGTTGGAGAAGACATCAGAGCTGTTCTTCAGGCCAAGACCCAGGAGCTGGGTAGTGAATGGGGTGCAGTGGAAAGGAGTTGTAGGTGTTGAACTCTTCATGAGCCTAGACAGGAACAGTGGTGGACCCAGCTCCTCTCTTCTTGCAGAGTTAGGAGGAAATTGGGAAATTTGGAACATGGTAGAAGATTGAGAAACAGCTCAAAGCAGGGGCATGCAGCAGGGGCAAGCATCTGCACGCCTGCTTCCCCTTTCATATCCGAGCAGCTGAAGTGGAGGGATGCACTCAGTATGTGTAGGCAGGGGACTTGATCCAGGCAGATCTCTATCTTACTCTGCAATTAACGCATGTGTGGGAGGATTCCTGATACCTGTTTGTGTGGTGATACCCTTTCTTTTAGTCAACACTGTTCTGGTTATTAGTGTGTTGCTGTTATCAGTGTGTTGCTGATCTGCTCACTAGAGGTGTCTAATAACCTCATTTAGTTTATGAAGTGAATCAGAGTAACATCCTCTAGAATAAAATGACTCTGTGAGTGGAAATGGAACCTCTCACCTATGTTTTGCATACACCCTCACTCACTGGATTGGAATTCCTGACTCACTGCCTAGCTGTCCCTTGAGGTGTCAGACAGCCCTGCAAGGAGCATGGGACAGGTACAGGGCTGTTGATTCTCCATGGCTCTCATCTTTCCAGATAGCCTTCAAGGTGCTCTTTACAGCAGAATTTCAAGGCACTGGATTTACATTCCTACTTCAAATAGGAAGTATAGATGTAGACATGTATCAAGACTGTGACGTACCCTGGAGCATGATTGTTCAGTGTTTGTGGCAGTAAAATTTCCCTGCTGTTTTGCCATTCAGCCCTGTGAGTCCTGTGCCCGGTACATGGTACTGCTCTGTGAGAGAGCTACTGTGAACAACACACCTGGCAGGTTTGGAGAGGGGAATGCAGGAAGTGCAATAAGTTGTCTTAGGACGTTTTGGGAACACCTATGAAGTGATCCAAGTTAATTGAGAGTTAGAGCAGGAAGTGATTTTGAAGGAAGAAGGGGAGAGAGGTGACATATGGAGAAGAAGCAGCAATAGAGCTTGCTGGAATCTGCTGATACTGGTCCAGGCTGGGGTACTTTAGATTAAAAAAGGGAAGAAAAAGAAGCTATGCAAACACTTTTTGGGAGCAGTGAGGCAAGTATGTTTTACAAGTCACAGATAGGAGGTTTTTCAGCTGAGAAAATTGGGGTGTCATCAGAACTGCTGTTTTCCAGTGAGGGACCTAGGCTAGAGGCTTGGAGCAACAGAAGAAAACAGTGGCAGAAGCTTCTCTTTAATTTCTTAGCTTTGAATATGAGATTTTTCTTTGTAAGGTGCATTTCAGTTCTGTAACTACTCTGTGTTGTCAAGCAGTGGTGACCAGCAGCGTACATGACTTCTGCTGTGCCTTACGGCAGTGCTTGTTTCAGGCTTTAGTTTGTCACAGTCATTAGTTAATATTTACAAGTTTTGCACTGCTGGGGGTAGGAGGGGTTGTGTGGTTTTGGTTAAAAGGTGATTAGCTGTTGTGAAAGGACACATTCCATATAGCAACAACAGTATCATACCACATTGATGAATACAAACAATTCTGATCAAAGGTGCTTCAAATAAAACTGGTAGAAAAGCATTTGCCAACTTTAATCCAGTGTGGTTGACTGTTTATTCTAAGTCTTTCTTAAATTTTGGTTACTTTATGTTTCAGCTCTAGGATAAAGAGCAATCTATTCAGTGCAGACAGGTTCCTTCAGTGAGTTATCCTCATGTACTGCACAATGAGGAGAGAAGAGGCATTTCTTCCGTCTACTCCTGTTCTCCTTGACTGCATGTTTTAGATTTCAGTCTGCAGTTCACCTCTTGGCCTCTTTCCATGTAGTCAGTCATCCTGTGGGTAAAGCCCTGAATCCCTTAGGATGCGTGTGGTGAGCCTCTGTCTTGCTTGCCTAGAGCAGGGCTCTCTGTGCACAACGTCCAGCACAACTCCTGCATTTTCTGTTTCACCTTCAAATCCTGCATAGTTGCTGATGACCAAGAACCCGGGTCCTTTCCTACCTCATTGGTCTGTCTCATACTGAGGGTCAGTTTTGTGTCTTCCTGGGGTGATGCATGTAGACTGTTGAGCTGTGTGTAGCAGTGTTATAGCCAGTGTTTTCTGAAGTGCAGGGTGAATTTACATCCTGTTTATTTAACTGCAGTGTAATCTGGCTCCTAAGTGCAGGCTTATTTGCCTGCTTGCTGTGCAGTGCTGTTAATTGCATTTGGCACTATAGTTAAGCAACCATAAAGATACATCTCTGTGCCCACAAAGTAGTCAGGGCTTTTGTTTATTTACCACAGAAGATCGTATATTCACCAGTGAGGCATCTCTTCCTTCCCAAACACTGTGCTTGCTGGTGACTCATAACTGTTGCATCTGGAATGACTGGTATGGTTTCCTGTAACACCTATAGCAGGAACAGGAAGTTCCTCTATCCATCATGCCTGCCCATCCTATTCATAAGGAGACAATTCTTCAGCCTGCAGCTCCAGCTTGGACTGCAGTCATTTGCAGATGGGTCAGGTTGATTTTAATGAGATGTGGTGAGGAAACTTTCTGTAGCTGGAAACTGAAGAACGGTTTCATGTGAAGACAGCTTGTTCAAAACATGGAACACCAAAAGCTTTCTTTACTCCCTAATTTTAAGGGCTGTTTGTCATTCCACCATCACCTTTTATCCGTAGACAGAGAAGGGAATGCAGGTTGAGCTGTGACTCCACTAGGAACGTGTGTGGCTTTGAAGAGATGTAGAAGTTGCTTTATCAGCACAGCATGTGCCTTGCTGAGTGTCAGGGATGGCACTGATGCGCACTCCTGCTGGTGCTGCTGGTGAGAAATGGAGCACACTGCAAGTGTGCCTCTCCATTGATGGAGCACAGGACTGTGAGCTGTGTGCTCCAGGTATCCACCTTGTCAGTCCTACAGTGCCTGATACTTGTTGTGCAGCCGGTCATGCACATAGTCTGAGGCTTTCCTAGGTCAGTGAGCTTGTTTGCTCTCTTCAGATGCCACAGGATGTCACAGCACACAGTCATGTGTTAGTGCCACAGCTTCCCCTGCTACCCATACACACAGTTCTTGGGAGTTACCTGAAGTCTACATCAACCCAGTTACCTACTGACCTTTGGGTGAAGGGGGTTGAGATGGAGAGGAGGGGGTAGAATGTGCACAGCTTCCATGCATGGAAGACTGTGAAGTGTGTCTTGGTGCATGGATTTGTGCATTAACTAGAGCTGATGTAATATTTTACAAGCATTTGTTACATCGTTGTGTGTCTGTGTACACATTCAGAAATACAGCTTTATGAAAAGCAAAACACAGGAAGCAGAAGGGATGTTTCTTCAGTGGTCGTGTAATTGGTGGTTAATCACTGGTTATGTTTTTAGTGCTAGTGTTTATGAGGAAAGTGCTATAAATACATAAATGGGTTTTGTTTGTCTACAGTTTGACTCGGGATCCAGATACGTATTTTGATAAACTCTTTAATATATTGAATATCTACTACTTTTGCTTTATTATTGTTTCCTTTATTATGAATGATACACCTCCATCCGTGATGGTTACTGCAAATAATGATTACTGTTTTGTTACAGAATGTGCCCACTTGCTATTAGCCCATAATGCTCCAGTAAAGGTGAAAAACGCTCAGGGATGGAGCCCTCTTGCAGAAGCCATCAGCTATGGAGACAGACAAATGAGTAAGAGCCTCTGCTTCCCTATTAATTGGAAATTAAGGCCTTGTCCAGAACAGGAAGACAGCTTTTCAAGCTATGCTTTCTTAATAATATGCCTATTTTAGCTCTCTGGAGAGTTTATCTTAATCTTTTCTCTATCTAAGTATGATATGACAAGCTCTACACATGTCCATTTCCTTGATAAGAAAGAAATTGCATTAGGATATGTGATGCTAAGGAGAGTTAAGATTTTGCTTGAAGTGGTTGTAAAAGCTATAAAGTAGCATTCTTTATTTAAAATTGGAGTTACAAGGTCAGAATGGATTTTAGCTGTGTGGGATCATCTAATTGGAACTGCTCCATGTGATCATATGTATCAGTTATATAAAGATATGTATTGGATATAGATATATCAATTGGCAATGGGATATTGCTTTCATGTTGCATCTCAACAGACCAGTGGGCAAATACAGTAATCACTTACTGCAAATATGAAGTAGTAAAGAGAAAGTTATTTTACTGCTACTCACTAGTGGATGTTCATAGTATTTTGTATTAACATAGCAGAAAACTCATATCTATTACTGTATTAAAGCACTAGTTTGTAATATACTAACAACATTCTGCATGTCAGCTCCTCACTACTAAAGAAGTTCCTCAGTGGGAGCAGATCTCATGCAGTCTGTAGGCTCGTACTCAATAATACACGTGTACCACATGTTTGCTAACATGCATGTCAAAGACCTGTTCAAGGTTTTCAACAACCTTCTCACTCTTGACATGATTGTAACTTTTAAAATTCTAAGTAATTATTGAGTCTTTTCTTCCTGTTGTAATCAGAGAAGGCTGTGTATAATTAGCGTAACTTGATGTTGGTTTCTCCAAAGTCTGATGAAATGTTCCCTTTACATTGTTTTTTCTTAATATGTCAGATAATGACACCAATCATAGAAGCATAGAATAGTCAGGGTTGGAAAGGACCTTAGGATCATCTAGTTCCAACCCCCCTGCCATGAGCAGGGACACCACACACTAAACTATGTCGCCCAAGGCTCTGTCCGGCCTGGCCTTGAACACCTCCAGGGTTGCAGCTGTAACAACCAGCAAATAGAACAGATTTACCTGATAGTTAATTTCTTGTTAGTTTCAGCACTCCTAAGGAAGCTCAAACAGCAGTCCAGGGAAAGTGTTGAAGAAAAGCGACCTCGATTATTAAAAGCCCTGAAAGAGGTAAGTTAAGGCAGTTGTGCTGACAAAACCAGATCATGGAATCGTAGAATGCCTTGGACTGGAAGGGAGCTTAAAGCTCCTCCAGTTCCAACCCCTGCCATGGGCAGGGACACCTTCCACTGGAGCAGGTTGCTGGAAGCCTTCTCAGTTTCTAGACATTCCAGTAAAAGGTTTGTGTAAGACAGACCTGCCCGTCTTTGCAATCTAAAAGTTAAAGACTCTGTTCTTAATTTGTATTTATTTCATTAGATTTTTAAGGCTTTCTGGAATCTTTTGATGGGTGAATAATACCACCAAGAAATATGGAGAGGGACTTTTTCCAGGTGTTTATTTCCCTTTAGGTGGGGTGAGCTGCTCCTGCCAAGTGGTAAAATATGGATGGGTTTGTAGAAAACCAGCTATTTATCTTAAGTTAATGAACCCATGCATCTTAAAAGTTGAGTGAAACTGCATCCATGATACACTCTATGAATATGCTCTGCCAGTTTCCTGTATTTTTTCATTGATCCAAGAAGAAAACCAAACCTGCTGTGTGTCTAGGAGTGAAAAGCTTTCAGTTTTTGAGAAAGGCTGCGTCTGCTTTCTGCCTGCTCTCACACAAACAGCTCTGCCATTCCTTATTCCTGCT
>NW_009927800.1:30588-36935 GCF_000696875.1 Nestor notabilis | reverse complement strand
CAAGGCCTGGTCTGGAGTTGTGTGGAGTGGAAGAATGTGACTACCTCAGTGTACTCCCAACATTTGCTGATTTTGGTTAAGTCACCCCTTACTTTGCTTTTGCTTTGCATACAGTTTAAAGGAGTTGGCTGGTAGGTGTTTATGCAGGTAGAGTTTGTATATAATGAATTAAGAATGTTTCCAGAAGGCAGATTGAGATTTGTGTATGTGAATACTCCTACCTAAAACTTGACTCATAATTTCATACAATCATAGAATCATAGAATAGTTAGGGTTGGAAGGGACCTTAAGATCATCTAGTTCCAACCCCCCTGCCATGAGCAGGGACACCACACACTAAACTATGTTGCCCAAGGCTCTGTCCAGCCTGGCCTTGAACACCTCCAGGGTTGGAGCATTCACAACTTCCTTGGGCAACCCATTCCAGTGCCTCAGCACCCTCACTGTGAAGAACTTCTTCCTTAGATCTAACCTAAAGTTCCCGTGATTTAAGCTAGAACATACAATCCCATGGGGTTTGATGTGATCAATCAAAGCAAGCAGAGCTCCATAGATCTTTTTTTAAGCATGTATTTACAATAAACCTTTTACAGTCTATGGCTTAATAGCTGTGTAAATTATTATTTTAAAAATTATTGAAAATGGGCAGTTCAAATGAGTCGTGTAATTTTATCGTTATTGATTCTACTCTAGTTAAAGCTTCAGAAATGTTTAAGTTCAGTATAAATTCGAATACTAACGTTAGAGAAAGTTTTCTTTGTCAGCAAAGCCCAACTTCTGCTGTCTGTCAGCAGATTTTACAGTCGCCATTTAGACTGAAAAGCTTGTTAACACGTTGTTCTTTTCATCTCAGCTAGGTGACTTCTACCTAGAGCTTCACTGGGATTTTCAAAGTTGGGGTAAGCAACTGCATATTCCCTTTACAGGGAGATAATGTAATCAGCCTTCAGCACACGTGTTCTCTCGAGCTGAAATTATCAATTGGTTTGCATGTTGGAAAGCTCACCATTCAATGCTCAAGATCTAAGTTACCAAGAAAGGAAGACAGCTTTTTTGCTGAGCTGTCTTGCCTTACTTCTATTTTTGCTTATTCATTTTTGGAGCTGAATCCTGCTCTGTAATCCAGTGACACAGGGTGGGGAGAACAAGCTGCTGCTTACTTTAAGAAATGGATTATTAGAAAAGCAGAATAGTAAAATGTCCCTATCGATTTGTGGTTGATTTGTGTCACCACAGAGCAGTGGTTTGAACAATTTAATTGAGTAACTGGACTTGAGGCATTTAATTTCCTGAATTTAGCCTGTACTCTGAATGGGGACTGTCAGTTAAATTGAGTTGTGTGGTGGGTTCTTCAAGCCAAAACTTCACCTTAATGCTTCTTTTATGTGACTTTATAACCTTCCACCTCCTCTTACTTGAGTAGGAAAATAGAAATAAATGAGTAAAAATGTAAGGAGAGCTGCAGTCTCATGTGTCCCTCTCGTAACTCTGTCTGGCCTCTCGGTTCCACCGGTGCTTTCGTGTTTGCTTGGTGTTTTAAGCTTAGTGCATTGGATTTTCTTTTCTGCTTGTGGGTGTTCTGCTTCAGCGGCAGCTGGGCTGTCAGTTGGCACAATATATTAAGTAAACTATCAAATCCTAGAATTAAAATTTCAAACTGCTAGAAGACGAGTTATTAGGATTTATAAATGATTTAGCTGTGCCTGAGGACACTTGAAATAATGTCCTGACGCTGAAAGTACCCTGTACAATTACAAGTCAGATTTGCAGTTATTGAATGGAAGTAACCCTGGTATTAGTCAGTTGTGTCTGTATTGAGATTATGATGGAAAATGGGTGTGATATATTTGTATTAAAATTAAAAGAGAGATTCAAACTGATGCATAGTTTTAATAGAAATACGTTGCAGAGGAACCTCAATGTCCTGACTCTGTTCTCTCTGCCTACCTTCAGTGCCTTTACTTTCCCGAATTCTGCCTTCTGATGCATGTAAAATACACAAACAAGGTATAAATATCAGGTAAGTCTGATTTTACAGTGTGTGTTATCTAAGTCATAAATGTCTGTGTGGTGGTGAAAACACTGAATTCCAGTGTGGTGTGAAAGAAGTCACTGAGGAGTGTGCAAATATTGGTGAAACAGCCTGTGTGTGCATGCTGGTGGTTAGAGCCAGGAAGTGGTTTGAACTTCAGACTGTCTCCTTTTTACCTCTGTTGGTCCGAGTTTAACTTCAGTACCTGAGTCACTGAAAACCAAAGGAAGAAAAGCTGTGTAAAGCTTGATCTACTGGACATGACAATGATGAGTTGAAAAACAGGAATTTGATATTTTTAACACAATTTCAAAGAAAGGAGCTTTCAGCATTTTGTGGAGAAATGTTGCTGCTCCTGTCTCTGTTAGTAAGAAAAGGTGGTATCGTTTCTCTTTTCAAAACACTTGGTGTGACAGATTCACAAAGTCACTATAGTGCTTCCAGGAGTTGTCCACACTCAGGTTCTTGTCCTTGGCTCCATCTTCTAGTTTTTCAGGTCAGCAGAAGCATTTCTTCTGTGTTGGTGAGAGGGAAGAACAGAAATAGCGAGTAAAATAAGTCAAATAATAAAAAATCAGTCTGGTTCTTAGTCCTCTTCGTAATTTGGGTCATTCCTGATGTTGTTACTCACATCAGTGCTTGCTGCTTGTAGAACAGGATGCTGATCACATGGAGTAGTTGTGTTTCTCAGTGTGTAGCACGTACTGGCTTCATAAATTCTGTCACTTCCTCATGCTGGCAGTTTGGGAATAAAGTTTTCTGAAGAAAGATGTTACCTTTTCCTCTGAAGCTGGCATAGTAATAGTTTGGAATACATTTATAATGGTAGAGATGTGATAATGTGGAACTTACTGTTAATAGCAATTTGATTTCTGCATCCAGGCTTCACATCTGAAAATGTTCTATTAAAACTTGGGCCTCGGTGTGTTTGGTTATGATTAAAAAAATCAGAATGCTTCTGCTTTAACTGAACTCATGAGTGTATTTGAATGTTTATGGGTCACTGTGTTGGTGTATTTTCACAGGCTGGACACAACTCTCATAGACTTTACTGACATGAAGTGCCAACGAGGGGATTTAAGCTTCATTTTTAATGGTGATGCCGCACCCTCTGAATCTTTTGTAGTTTTAGACAATGAACAAAAAGTTTACCAGCGAATACATCATGAGGTAAAGACCTATGTGAATGTATGGTGTGAAATACCTCAAGCTTTTATTTCATACCAGAAGTCTGCTTAAACAGAATGTGCCTCTCAAAAAGAGCCCGACAAGCTCCGGGGAAATGCAAACCAAAGAGTTATTGTTCAGTTGTTGTAAGTTAGCTCCATACGTGACATGAAAGTCTGGTGTGATAAATAGTGCTTTTGAATGGAAACTTTGAAATGGGGAAAAAGCTGGAATGTGATTCATTTGGAAAAATCTGTTACCATTCTGAGTAGGCAAATCTTTTCTAAGTTATGATGTGTGCTACTTTTAATCTTTTTACTGGGCTCCTCACCATCTTCAGATGGGTTTTCAAACTTGCTTGCCGCTGCTCGGCATCCATTCAGTCACCCTGTGGCCAATTTAGTTGTTAACAGCACAAGGATATGACTCCTTGGACCCCTTGTATTTAGGCAAGGTTTTAGTTTACAGCTTTACCCACCAATCACTTATGTGTATGTATCTTTGCATGTGGAAAGAGGCTGCTGAGCTTCTGGATAAATCACTTGGATGCTTTATTTCATAGAATCCCAGACTGGTTTGTGTTGGAAAGGACCTTAAAGCTCTTCCAGCTCCAACCCCTGCCCCGGGCAGGGACACCTTCCACTAGAGCAGGTTGCTCCAAGCCCCTGTGTCCAACCTGGCCTTGAACACTGCCATTAATATTTAAGATTAAACCAAGGTAACCACTTGGCCTATAAGAGAGTTTGAAAGTTCAGGGAAGGCTAGTTCTGGGAGAAGTTCCAAAGGAAAAGGTTTATTGATTTACTTCTAACTTCTTCTATAAAAAGTACATTAAAAAAGAATAATCATCATTATTAAGTTCTGTTCAGTATTTGGGAATTTGTCTTCTAGGAATCTGAGATGGAAACAGAAGAGGAGGTTGACATTTTGATGAGCAGTGATATTTACTCAGCAACATTATCAACCAAATCCATCACCTTCACGCGTGCCCAGACGGGATGGCTGTTTCGAGAAGACAAAACAGTAAGCAGAGAGAAAACTTCACAGACTGATTACTGGAGACAGACTAGTGCAGGCAGCCTTAAGATGAAAATTACTCCCCTGTAGGAAGATGTGGCTTCTGCAAATTCATTCCAGGGTGTGCAGTGAGGAGCCTGTGCTCTTCTGTGTCAGAGCAGTGTAGGAAGATGAGAGCGTTGTGGATAGTTTCCTTTGGGTGTTCCTTTCTGTGTTATCCATCTGTCTGAGGTGTAAGTTCTCAGCTGTGAAGAAATTGAAATGCCCCCTGTGGTAGCTTCTTTGAGTAGGAAATTATTATCTTGTGACTGTGAAGGGATTTGGTTTCATCTGGATGCGTTCAGGTAGCGCTGTTCCTCACAGGTTATCATCTGAGCTAGTGTTGTAGAACCTTCTTCCTTTTGAATACCAAATCCATATTCTACACCTGTAAATTATCCTTCAGCACAGCTTGCTGGTGAAGGGGATTAAAGTCAGATTTTCCTTGGCCACTCAAATTCTTAAGCAATCCTTTCTGTCTTAAAGTTGTCGTTGGTACAAAATACCTGCTCACGATGGAGTTCATGTGTTTGTGCTCTCCAAACCCTACTGGGCTTGTCCACTGACAGCTCGAGTGGTTGGTTGTGTGAATTACAGCATTTCAGTCCTGAAGTTATCTTATTGCACTGAAGTGCAATTATTTGGATACACAAGCATTTCAATTGTTTAATTTTATCTCTGTGAGTCACTGATGTCCAGTTCCTTTCCTGCAGGAAAGAGTAGGAAACTTTTTGGCAGATTTCTACTTGGTTAATGGACTTGTATTAGAATCAAGGAAAAGAAGAGAACATCTCAGCGAGGAGGATATTCTTCGAAATAAAGCTATCATGGAGAGCCTGAGTAAAGGTGGCAACTTAATGGAGCAAAACTTTGAGGTATAACCATATCATTCTTCACTGTATGTGGATTTGTGCATAGGATCTGCCAACAGGGCTCACACCAGTCATTTGGCAGTATCTATAGATAATACTATATTATAGAAAATGGGTTTATTCTGTTTTGATTGACTTAATTTATAAGTATGATCTACAAGTATAATCATGGTGATACATTAATGAATTATCCTGATTAGTGCACACATTCAGCAATTTCTGTGATTATATTGGCTATTTCAGTCTTAATTTGGCTCTTAGTAAAAAATGATGGGTTTGGCTGTGGCAGATCACTCTAACTTCTTTTAGACCAAATGTTTATGGTTCAGAATGCCTTTCTGCTTTGCTTTCAATCATGTTTTTCTTTAGCTTCATTAAAGTGGAGCTAAGCCTATTATTATCACCATGAAATCAAGAGCTATTCAGAACGAGCCAGACGTCATCTGGGAACGTGCAGTTTAAAAATGATCTGTTTATTTCTGTATTAACTTGTGCTTTGTTACTTGTCATTGACACTTGAATGAACTGATTAACTGATGTATTAAAGGAGCCAACAACTACGTGAAATACAGTTTGAGGCCAAATACCTAAATGGAGACTATGAGGGCGAGAGCAGGAGATAGAAAAGCCCAGTGAAGTATCAGCCACAGTAAAGTATCAGCCACAGACTGGTTAGCCGATATTGCTGTTCTGTGTAGAGTGGAAGAATAGTTGTATCTTTTAAGATGCAAAATTCTAGGAGCGTGTAAGGAAAGATAAAGAGTTAAGACCTGTTTTTTCTGAACAGCCTGTCAGACGGCAGTCCCTTACTCCACCATCGCCCAATACAATTACATGGGAAGAGTACATATCTGCTGAAAATGGAAAGTGAGTATTACTGCTTTCTTGGCACTAACTTCCATAAACACTGTTAGAGTACTGGGTTGGGGTTGTGGGGTTTTGGGTTGGTTTTTCATTATCTGTATTTTATTTATATAGTGTATTTATATTCTGTTTATATTATGCCCCTGGGTTGGGGCAATTCTGAGCACAAACACAGGCAGGGCAGGGAATGGGTTGAGAGCAGGTCTCAATCCTTGGGGGTGTTGGGTGACGAGAAGCTCCCCATGACCCAGCTTCAGTGTGGGCTTGAGCCCAGAACCCGCTGTGTCCTGGCTGCACCCCCAGAGCGTGAGCAGCAGCTCAGGGAGGGGATCCTGCCCCTCTGCTGTGCTCTGGGG
>NW_009927800.1:24550-30469 GCF_000696875.1 Nestor notabilis | reverse complement strand
TGAGGCAGAAGCTGTTCCCTGTGAGGGTGCTGAGGCGCTGGCACAGGATGCCCAGAGAAGCTGTGGCTGCCCCATCCCTGGCAGTGTTCAAGGCCAGGTTGGACACAGGGGCTTGGAGCAACCTGCTCTAGTTGAAGGTGTCCCTGCCCGGGGCAGGGGTTGGAGCTGGAGGAGCTTTGAGCTCCCTCCCCACGCAAACCAGTCTGGGATTCCCTGATTTTCTAGTCTGAGGGTGCTTTTAGGTTTCCTGGGGACACAGGAACATGGGTTTGATGTCTCAGATGTTTAACATCTTTCAATAGGCTGGCTGGGAAGCTGATACCTGTGTGCATAACCAGTATTATTGCTTGAGCTGGTGATACAAATACTGCCTGGGCATCTGCCTGCCAGCCATGGCTTGAGATATAACCATCTTAAAAAGATGCGCATCTAAGCTGGCTTTTTAAAGAAGATGTTCTGACAAATCCTTTGCTGTAACTGATGTTTCTCATGGTAGTAATAAATAATCCAATTCACCATGTTTAAAATAATTACTTATGCTTTAATCAAACTAGTAGCAGCGGCAATGTACAAACATGCACACTTCTGGAATACAAGGACATGCAGATCTCCTGGTACTGGTTAGATCTGTGCAAGATACTCTCTTCTAGGGGTGTAACTCAGTAGTTAACAGCTGTAATTTAGATTAATTTACAGTAGCCTCGTTTTTAGAAGATGGAAAGAGCTGAGTTTGTTTTCCAGGAGTGCACCTTTGAATGCAGAAGGATCAAAAACTGTACTGAGTGTATCACAGAAGTAGCAGTGATAAAAGTCCTTTCTCCACAGATACTAGAGTAACCTGTACTCAGGTGTTATCAGGAATATGATGATATTAAGTACAGGCTTACTAAAAAGGCACATGTATCTGTTGTGGGTTTTGGGGGTTTCAACTAAGTTAATTTTTAATATACTTGAGATGCAGTGAGTATTCAAGCAGAATAAATAGGTTATGCTTGAGCAGTTCTTGCCGCTGGGGCAGAAATATGTATGTAAGATTTTGCTTTGTTTAATAATCTAATTAACTGAAGGGAGTTTAATGGGAAATCTGGTTTCTAGCTACTGTGAAGGCAAAGAGGAAAAGCTTGGTTACGCTCTTTGTTGCCTGTCCTGTAGCAGTCCTGTGTTTTCCAGCATTGCCTTGCAGTGACTATAGAGTAACTTTTCTTTCTCTCAGATCGTATTGGATTTTAGGCTGAAATCAAATTACCCTTTTTCTACTTCAACCTGATACGTTGTTCACATACAGCCTGTTTGAATTCACATCTGGAATCAGCTCTGTGTTATTTCTGGGTAGCTGCCATGTCTTTCTGTAGTGCTTATTAATGTAATGTTCATGAGGACTTGCTTGAAGATTTTTTTAAGTCATTCCCCTCACTGCTTTTGTCTTGTCTCCTGGTTTAGCAGAGCTCACAGTAACCTGAATTAAGGTGGTTACTGACTCTTTTTTACTATGCCCAGCTTTTAAAGTACTTGCTTTATCGAAGGGATTCTTCACTGATGTTTTCAAACCTGAGTCTGTCTTTCTTCTCTCATTTAAACCCGAGGTTTCATCGAGAGGAAAACTGACTTTGTCTTTCTCCCCTCCCCTTACAGAGCTCCTCATCTGGGTAGAGAGCTGGTCTGCAAAGAAAGCAAGAAAACCTTTAAAGCCACGATAGCTATGAGCCAGGAATTTCCCTTAGGAATTGAATCGTAAGTCAAAATAAGTGGCTGTGAATGTTATTAATGTGTAGGAAATGTTTTAATGTGTTTATGAACTGCAGAATTCTTCGTATCTTCAGATAGGAAAATTGGGCAGCTTCAAACCTGTGACTGGAGTCACGCTGCTAAGCAAATACACAGCTAAATTAGAGACCTCGGTGCTGGGGTGCCTGTTATGAGAAGAGCCGAGCACTTACCTTAGTTACCAAACCAGAGAGGTTTGACCACGTTTATCATGTACCTGTAGGAGCGAGGCCAGAGGAGGCCCCGGAGCTGCTGCGAGGGCTGGAGCAGCTCTGCTCTGGAGCCAGGCTGAGAGAGCTGGGCTGGGGCAGCTGGAGAAGAGAAGGCTCCTTAAGCTGGAACTGGAGGAGCTTTAAGGTCCCTTCCAATCCAAGCTGTTCTGTGAATAACTTGTCATAATGCTGATGTGCCTGCTTCTACAGAATTCTAGAAGGCTTTTGCCTGTGCCAGGTCTTAGCACGAAGTTATGTCCTCTTCTCTAAAGGGAAAGCTGTGAAAGAAAAATTTGTAATGAAATCTGTTTTTCTTTTCAGATTGTTGAATGTTTTAGAAGTAATTGCACCCTTCAAGCACTTTAACAAACTTAGGGAATTTGTTCAAATGAAGCTTCCACCAGGCTTTCCTGTGAAATTAGGTAAGATGACTACAGCAGCTCTTGTAGCTATGTATTTCCAGAATGGGGGGACTTGCTTATGCAATATGTTCAAAACTTCAGCTGAGTTTTGGAAAAGGACTCTCTTACCTGAAGAGTGTGTTGCTGTAGACTTCAGGAGGAAGAGTTAAGTTTGTGGAAGTAACATTAGGTAGGAAATGTGCAGCTGAAAGGTGAATAGTCCTAGTCAGGAAGAAGGCTTGGTTATTTACATTTTCCTTATGCTTGCTCTAAGAGTGATGCAGAAGTGCTGAGTTGTCTTTGCATTGATGGCTGATCTCAGTCATGAGTTAAGTATTTCGTAGCATTTTTGTATTTCTTTCTCCTCAAGGGTTACTGGTGGTACATTTTTCACTTAGACAAAGAGAAAACTATGACACTTCTAACCAGTGGAAACGTGTAAAGCAGTTTATTCATGGTATAGATTCTCACAGCATAGACTGCCAAAAAGTAAGAAGTGTGACACCTTCCTAAGCGCGACAGGATTTCTGTCATCCCAGTAAGCTGCTTAAGCTCGACAAGTCTGAACGGACTCTTCTGCCTCCTGTCCCGTTTGCACAGCCCTGTTTATTGAGGACTGAATTTTTGCTGAGCTCAGCAAGTTAGTTCCTGGGCAGGCCAGTTTTATCGAGGATAACTCTTAAGTGTTCAAGCTCAATCCAGATTGGAAAAGGATGATATTTTAAAGCAAACATGGACAAGGTTCATCTTTTCATGTGCATTTGCTCGAGGGAAGCCTACCCGTGGCAAGGGTGTCTTATCTTGGAGGCCAATATCCTCTGTTTTAACAGATTAATCTGTATGTTCACATCACCTTGGTTTCCATGTCATCAGGCTGCATCAGGAAAGGAAAATCCCTGGATTTATATTATTAAGAGTTTTCGGAAAGGTGTGTTGGGCTGGGTATTGGTTCTGTGCTCAGGGTATCTGCGTATATTCTGAAGTAACTTTCTTTAAACCCCCTCCTTTAAGAGCTTCGAACACCCAACAAGCTTCTACGTCCCTGCCAAGCCTGAAGTTGCAAAGCCCTGAGTAACAGTAGGTGCTTCTTGGCAAGGTTGTGTTTCTTTGCCCTTCATTGTACCATTTTTCTCCCTGTCCAGATATTCCTGTATTTCCCACCATCACGGCCACTGTGACTTTTCAGGAGTTCCGTTACGATGAGTTTGATGATTCCATCTTCACTATTCCTGATGACTACAAGGAGGACCCCAGCCGTTTCCCTGATCTCTAACTGAACTGGAAGGTGAATGGGGAATACCAATACCAGCGTACCACAGTGAAAGCAAATGGCTGCAAAAAGAGCCCACAGATAGAGCTAGAAAAAGTGGGTCGTGAAGGAAGGGATAAACTTAATAATGCAGAAGAAAAGGGAACATGTATCAAACGACTGATGTACTGTACTCACTATAACGGGCATCTAATGTAGTCCCTGATCTCCAGCAAGCCTCCCGCTGTGCCGCTGGCCCCCGGCTCCGCAGGCCTGCAGCGTGGAGCTGCGCCCCGCTGGCCCTGGGGCCCCTCAGCAGCCCTGAGGACTGTCATTTGGGTTTAGGTTTTTTACATTTCGGGGTGACGCAGAAGCACTCTGGACCATTCGCGCACAGCTGCCGTGGCTTAGCTGGGTGTTGGCCCTACACATCATCCCACCCTGCTTACGACTGACCATAGTGTATCCTTTCAAGCTTTGTTTTCATGGATTGTAAACTACGTATCACAATGTATAGTTCAGTAATCTGAATGTTAGCTGGACGTATGTTAGAAGGAATGCTTTTTCTGTAGAGGAATGAACCAAATGGTAACCATTAAACAGTTGGGTTTTCACACTGCAGTACACTTCAGAGATAGCATTTGCTCTGCAGGGAATAAGGTACCTCCTCTAGCACCTTAGTGCGGTCCATTGTGGTGCTATCCATGTCTCTGAACCCTTCGTTTCTTCTCGTGTTGGCTTCACGCTCAGCTTCTCTCCATCACGCTGGCTTGGACATCCCTGCTGTGCCCATGATGCTGTGCTGATGAACGTGCTCGGGGAGGGGGGTTGTTAACTTCAGATTGTCACTTTTTCCTTCTCTTTTCACATCCACGTAGGAGACTTGCTCCATAATGGTTGAGGTCATCTTGTGTCTGTGTTCAGCGGCCACTCGGAACCATGGGGTGCATAGAAAGAGTTACTAGAACAGTACACTCGAGCATTAAGCCTTCATACAAGGAGTTGTTTCTCTTGAAGTTAGTTTAATTGTAGTGCACATTGAATAGGGCTCACGTTGGAAGACTTGATTTGCAGGTTTAATTTCCTTCCTCTTGATATTTTGTAGGTAGGTGCTTCAGTACTCTGGCTTCTTGAGCTTACTCTCATTCCAAGTGGTTCCAGTCTCCTAATTTGACAATAATCCAGCTTTTTTTGGTTTGTTAGAAAGAACTTGTGCAAAAGGCTAATGGTGCTATTTGTTTGTATTGAGAAATTTAGATTAAAGTGCTGTGGTGTAATTGTACAAAATGTAAATACTTCCAAAATGATATTCTTTGTGCACTGTAGTTAAAACTGTTTTCTGGGAAGCACTAGAGTCAAGTATCAAACTTTATATCAAAGACTCCCATCCATGCTTAGTAACTAACCATGCAGGTGATGAGTGGAGGTGGCTTATTGCAGGGCAATAGGAGCTGGCTTGTGAGGCACATCGACAGCACAGGGAAATACCCCTCCCAAGCAGACGTTCCTTCAAAGCTTGTGGCCTCCATCTGTGTGGAACCCAAAGAGGCAGCTCCAGGGAAGAGCAGGATCCACCTTAGGTGGAGTCCCAGGGAATTGCTGTCAGCGAAGTACAGATGAACTGAGAAGGGGAAGGGAGGTTGAGCCTCTCCCAGTGTCACTAGAAACCTGCAGGCTGGACGGGTGAGTGACGCTGCGACCGATGCGCTGGAGTTGAGGTCCAAAACCAGTTGGAAAACAGGGAAGAAAGCAAAGGGAAACGCAGAACTGCAGTAACTCCTGAGGTGCTGCACCAGCGGCAGATGTTGAACATCCGGTGGGAATGATGGAACTTGTTCTTCCAAGTAATTATGAATTCCTGGGGTGTTCCACATCTGTGACGTAACCCAGCACCCACCGTGTGCTCCCGCAGGGCTCAGCCGGGCTCCCTGCGGGGGGGACCAGGCTGCCCTGTCGGGGCGCAGCGGCAGTGGGGCTGCAGACCGGGTTCTGCTGCCACCTCTTCTGCATGGCCCTGGCAGGGTGGAGGGTCCTGTTGTGCTGGGACGGCACCAGTGCGGGCAGGTACAGGAGCTCTTGGCAATGGCAGCAGCAGCAGGTTTCTCCTTGAGCTGAATGTCAGAAATCCCCTTTCCCAGCGTTGCAGGGGAGGAACCGGGCATTTCGTGTGACTTTGGTCATTCCAAATGGCCATCCAGAGCTCGCTGGCCGAGGAAGGAGTGTTCAGAGCTGGGGCTCTTCAGGTGATGCAGCGGCTGGCGTGGCCTGGGGTTTGGGAAAAAACAGAACAAAA
>NW_009927800.1:24243-24499 GCF_000696875.1 Nestor notabilis | reverse complement strand
GAATAAGACAGAACAAAGCTCTCTGTGCAGCCCTGTGAGAGGAGGGCTCTGTGGGTCCCCCTTTGCCCCAGGAGAAGGAGGTGGTGTCTGACCCGGCGCCCACTGCAGCGTGTGGAGGAGGGTTCTGTGCTTTCCACGGCCTCTGCCTGCAGTTTGTGGGGTTTTAACCTTCGTGATCACACCACCAACAACTTGGATACGTTTTAAGATTTGCAGAAGCCTCTGATCGTGGGTTGCTCGGCGGCTCTCCCTGACG
>NW_009927800.1:22328-23991 GCF_000696875.1 Nestor notabilis | reverse complement strand
GGCACCGCCGGGCGCAGGGACGCTCGGGGCACGGTGTGCGGGGCCGTCGGGCCCTTTCCTGCACTCGGATGTGTTTTGCTTGCAGGGGTTGTGCCGTTGGACACTGTATTGTCAGTGTGGAGGTGTCTGCGCGCCCGCACCACGGGTGGGTGAGGAGCGTGGGGAGAACCCCCCCGCAGCAGTGCTGTGGGCACCGCTTCCTCCGCCTCGTCCTGTCTCCTGCTGGGGTATCCTCTGGGAACGTGTTTCCTTGGGCAGGATTGATCTGGCAGAATCTCAGTTTTGGTTTTCCCCTTCAGCCCACGCTGGGTGCTGAGGGAAGGTTTGGTTCCCTGTGGAGCGGTTGTCTCTGGTCTCATCACCGCCCGACGAGGAGCCTGTCAGCTTTAACCTGTTTATTTGGCTTGTGCAGGGATTAGGGACTTGTTGCAACCGGATACCTGGAAAGGGAGGACCTGGGTGATTAAACCCACCTTTGTGGACACGCTGGACGAGGTGTCTGGTGCCATCCAGCCTAACACGAGGGGCGGAGAAGGGAACTCGCAGGGGTCTGGTGAGCATCACCCAGCCGAGGCGCCGGGTGGCACTGGTGGGGCGAGGGGAAGCTGACCCGGTGCTGAGTGATGGCTCTGGAGCCAGAGACCTCCAACCAGGGCTGGTGGGAACCACCTCGAGTCCAAGCAGCTGCTCTGATCTCACCACTTCCCTGATGGCTGCGAGGTTCTTCCCTGAGCAGACACTAAAAACCAGCCGTTCATTTTGCTAAACTGAAATAAGAAATTACAGCAGAAGAATCCTGGGGTTGTCTCTCAACCAAACTGTTTTCCTGGTCTTCCAAACTTGTGCTTTAATTGGTGGCAAAGGGAATGTGTTTTCTTTTTCCTTCCAAGGAGCTGCTGTTCCAGTCACTGTACTCACTTTACTCTTGGTTTATGTGTGTTGAAATGATCTGTTCCAAACCCCTCTGGATCGATCCGTGCTGGAATCCCGCCGTGTTGAGCCGATATTCCAAGCAAGTGTCCGGGTTTTTTAAATGTCTTTGTTCTTGGTTTGTAGCTCATCGAGGAGAACTGCGTTATTTGACCTGTGTTAACAAACCTCCTGTAATGCTGCAGTTTCACCTTTCTTTTCCTTACAATTTGTAACGATCATGGAAAACAAATGTCACTTTTTTTGCATTTTACCAGTTGTCCGGGTCCATGTTTTTAACTTTCCTTCACTAACAGTAACTTTTGGTTGTATCATTTGTTAGAATAAAGACCAAAATACGCTGTTTGATTCTGAACCTGTTCCACGTGTGAGCATCCAGGTTTGCCTCTCCCGGCGCGGTCCCGTTGGGATCCCCGCAGGGTCCGGACACAGCAGCTCCGGGGACAGGGGCAGCACATTGGGCACCTCTGATTGATAGAACCCCTGCATTTTCACTGCAAACGGTCCTTTCCCTTCTGTGAAGTTCCAGATTCCAGGGCACTGTCTGGTGGTGCAGGTGGAAGGAGGCTTCTGGCACTTACTGGGAGCTGCGGAGTCAGGAATAGCTCCTGGGAGGGAGGGAAGGAAACGTTTGCAGATCAGGAATTACAGCTGTAGCTCCTAAATCCAGCACTGTACTCGGTTAAGCAGCGAGATGTGAGGACTGGTCATGGCAGTGGTCTCTCTAGTCTCT
>NW_009927800.1:2337-22297 GCF_000696875.1 Nestor notabilis | reverse complement strand
AAGAGCGGTGGGTGACTCGGAGAGCAAAACCTGGAACTTCGGGAGTTTCAGTTTGCCTTGAAGAAGATTTTTTGGGGTTTTAGTGGTTTGGGTTGTTTTACTCCGAATTGCACCAGAGGCTGAGCGTTCAGCGCAGCCACCACCCCATCGCTGACTTAAACTCCTCTATTTATAAAGGGTGAGGAAAACAAAGTGCTTAAAATATCATCAGCTAAACCTAAAGCCTCAGTGACCGCTGCAGCTGCAGCCTCGTGTTGCCGCAATGTGCCATGAAATGCTGGGGGTAGCTACAAGCAGCAGCGACTGAAACCCAGGACGGGCTTTAACAACTGCAGCGCGGTTCCAGTTAAAGCTGCCTGTAGGGAGCTGGAGGCACAGCACAGGCTGGGGGGGTTTGCTCCATAAACCAGGGACAGGAGCTTCATTCCATCTAGCGCTGACTTGTGAATGAGCCCCACAGGTCTCAGCTCAGAGAAACAAATACCTCGATGACAACCACCACCCCTGAAGTCACCACGCAGCTGGTGTGGGTCTGGTTTTGCTTCCTGACCAGAACTGCCCCCCTCTCCCCACCAGGAACCAAAGCCGGGGCCGGGCCGGGCAACATGAGCCTCCACCAACAAAATACCCCAAAGCTGGTAAAAATTCCCATTTCTACAAGTAGTGACACTGCAACAGCAGGATCCACCTTGCTGGGGCTGAAGGAGTGTTTATAGAGGAGGGTTGATGTGGCAGCTTCAAGCTGAAGCATCACTTCCTGATTCATCCCCAAAGTGACTCCTTTAACCCAGTGAGTTTTCAGCCCCCATCCCTGTCTGCTGCTGTTCCCCTGAGGCGAATGGTCATGTTCCAATGAAAACACAAATCTTTCTTACACAAACACATACTTCACGAGGCACTTGTCCCACTCTGCCTCTGCTCGAGCCCCTTCATTCCCCCAAAGAGTCAAACCACCCTGTAGTGTGACGCCCTCGGCTAGAGCTACCGCAGGTTCTGAGCAGGAGTTGTTGTCACGGAGGTCACTCCTGTGTAAATAAACACCAGCAGTTCTGCAGCAACGTGAGTATAAGTTTAAGGGTTTTATTATCAAAGTTCTGTAAAACAATTTCAGAAACTGTACATGGACATGGCACAGACTGTAGCCTACTTCTGCCTTCTGACCTGCACAAAAGTAAAAGCTCTTGAACTTCTGTAACTAAAGAAACAGCTTTGCCTAACTACTCTGCGGATAACATGGAATCACTGTGTGCATAAGAGTACTACTGCAGTGACAGTAAACACAAAGGTATTAGTTTATACAACTTGAGATCAAGTAAAAAGTACATTATCAAGTAGACTTGCTTTTAAAAGCATCCGAAGGTCGATTTTAAAATGCACTACTACCTCTTTGCAAAGTGTTCAGCTCAGTATCAAATAGAACAACCTGGCTTAGGAAATCTGCACAAATCAACCTTTCATCACTGGGCGCTGGCCAAGCAGAGGATTTCATGTCCCAAGGCTCGAGAGGAAAAGCTAAAGAACCATTAGAGAAGATTAAAAAGGAAGCCCTCAAAAAGGTCAGTGCATCTTAACTTTGTCAAAGCCAAACAAAACCCTCCGGGAGAACCAAAACCAACCCCAGCCACATGGCTTTAAGAAATAAACAAAGCAAACAATAAAACCCAAAGCTACCTCTACCGGAACGCTGATTCCAGCTGTACTGTCAGGTGGTTTGTGTAGTCCCACGCTGGACCCTCACGCCGCTCCGCAGGACGTCCCAACAGGGAGGATGTTTCTGCCCCATCCCCATGCAGTCAGTGCATTCCCTCTACTGCCCTATTACTGCAATGAATCAAATTCTAGAGACGCTATCGGAGGAGAGCTGATTTACTACAGGAGATCAGACAACAAACAGTCCATGCCTGCTGTAGGTGCATGCAGCTTTTTACTTTTGCTTGAAGCATCACCAAGTTAGTAGAAATGGCTTGGCTCCGCGCCCCCTCAGCCACAACAAGGATGGTTACCCTTCCACCAAGCTTTTGTGTGAGTTAGTATCAGGAGATTTACAAACCAGGGGTAGCTCAGAGCTGTATACATCGAGGTTTAGGATTAACAAGTACAGCGTATAAGAATCACACAGGAATGACACAGATGCACGGCTGCAGCCGTGGCCACTGCACAGGCAGAGCTCAGTCACTCATGTCCATGTCCTCCTCGTGGTGATCATCCCCGTTCACTTTGGATTCCCTCGCTGCATCCCCACTTCCTTTATCAGCAGCGGACTCCTTTGCTTTAGGGGAGGAAGACTCCGACATTTTCTTGTCTTCCTTCTTCTCCTTCTCGCTGTCGTAGCCTTGTTCCTCTTCGTCATAATCCCTTGTGACCTGCTTTGCCGAGAGAAAAAAAAGGAAGAGTAAAACTTGCCTTCCAAGGCCCTGCCGGCCCACGGGCAGCGCTGCAGAGGGGCCCTGCCCCGGGCAGGCTTGGAAACATACTTTCACATCCTTGTCGCTCTCGGATTTCCGTTCTCGATCCTTCTCTTTGTCTTTGCTCTTTTTCTTCTTGCTGGTCGACCGCTCCCTCTCGTCTCTACTTTTCTCCTTGTCTTTATCCTTCTTTTTCTCCTTTTTATGTCTACAATGATAAAGTAGGGAGACGAATGAAAGGCACAACCACACCATCCACAGCTCTCACCACAGCTCATTACAAAGCTGAAGGGAGAAACAGCAGTGAGCAACTGTGATAACCGTTCACTCGCAAAATAACCCAAGAGCCCCATTTCCCAGCTCCGGAGCAAACCCGACCACCCCACTGTGCAGTCGAGGAACAGCAACACTCCAGCAGCCTCTGAAGGAGCATCTCTACTCTCTCATTTAGGGAAGAGAGGAGCACAAAATGCCCAGGCCCACCCGGAGGTCAGCCAGCCCCTACGGTACAGAGCCAAAGGGGCTGGGAACGCTGGGTACCTCCTGTCCTCCCCCTGGAATTCCTCCCGTTTGGAGTTCCCCTGCTCCAGTTCCCAGCTGAGGAATCTTCCACCCAGACACCACTTTATGTTGTAGCCAAGAGATCAACTGACCTTCTTGGAGATGGGGACCGGGACATTTTCCTTTTAGGAGACCTGGGCTTTTTAGGTGACCGTGTTCCACTCCTGCTTCTTCTGCGTCGTCTTTCTCTGCAGGAAAGAGAGATCACAGCTTTTTTCCCCTCTAAAGTACAAATACACCTCTGGCTCTAAAACCAGCACTGCTCACCAGGTAGTAAATACGAGTCACTCAGAACGGGTATTTACTGTTGGCAGCCCTGCAAAGCCCACCCTGATCAGCAGAGTAAGTCATCTCCTGTTCTACCTCCACTTCACGAACAAATCTCTATCTCAGACTGTATTAGGGACACTGGCTCTTTTTGCAACCAGAAACCAAGCAGTTTGTCCTTGTTACTATTGCAAGTCCTTTTTGGAAGTGTTTTAAAAAAAGAACAGAACACATTCTGCATGTATTTATTCCATAAATCAGGAAAGAGTTTTACAGTGACCTCAAAGAATCACACTCTGATACAGAGCAAGTAGAAACTGTTCTAAGCCCAAACAGCACCTCCAGAAAACTACAGTCAGTATCAGGGAAAAAATAAATCATCTCCTCAACGTGGGTCGAGAGCACATGTGCATTTGTGCACGCACCCAACACACCCACAGCAGAATCCTCATCCTGCTACACACAATCATGTTCTTTTGATTAAAGTGAATAAAAATGCTGGAAACAGCAAGGAAAGCTGTCGTGTCACTGTACCTGCTTGTGCTTCTTGACCGTCTGGTTGTGCTGTAGCTTTTGGGGGGAGTTTTAGAACGTTTCTTTTCTTTCTCTTCCTTCTTTTTATCCCTTTTAGTAAAATACAGATTTTAAAGTTTAAGTCATTGTCAAACTATTCAAGTAGCAGCCTCTCCTTTCGCTACGTAGGAAAACAAGTGCAGACGTGGTAACAACACGGGATGTGAACTTGGTTTAGTATTTCTGAGGCCAGTCACATTATAATGATGGCAACACAGATTACAATTACCTACAGCAAAGTAAGAGCACAGCTCTTGCAGCTTCTGTGTATGAACAGCAAAAGAATCTGCAAGCCCAGATGCTCACAGCTCCTGCTTTCCAGAGGCAGCTACTGAGGGATTCAGCTAATGCCTGCTGCATCTGTTGACTCCCAGGAAAAGCAGGTTATGTGGTTTTATGTAACTGACTGTGCACATACAGAGGTCTGATATTATTCTATAAGGCATCACATCTCTTGTAATGATGTTACGCCTTACAGACTTTAAACCATTAAAGACTATGACTTTAAATCTTGCCCTAGGGTTGGTTTTTGTGGGTGTTTTTGCTTTGCTTGTTTGGGTTTTTTTTCCTAAATTAAGCACCAAAATGTAGTAAATTCATTTCTAGCAACTAGAACAGATTTACTGAAGCAATTACCTGGTTTTGGATGTGCTCCTGGACCTCCTGCTTCTTTCTCTGGAATGAGATCTTCTTCGCCTTGGACTTTTAGACCGCCTCCTGCTTCTTGATTTTGAGTGGGATCTTCTCCTTGATCTGCTTCTTGACCGTCTACCAGGAACAGATTGTACATGGCAGTTAAATATAGGGAATGTTAATATACTATTCAGAATCCACCTGCTTGGTGCTGACAGTATTGTAAAGCTTAGTGATACACGAATAACGACACAGAATACTGGAAACAGCAAATGAGTTGCACTGAGTCCACCAAGGAAAAAGGAAGTGCATGAATGGGAAAAGGCAAAGAAGAATGATGCTTCAATCATCTCTTTCTAGCTCTCCTTGTAAAAGAAGATCTTGTTACTCTCCTTCTAAGAAAGTATCAGGCCTATTGTAGAGGGAAAACTGGTCTGTTGTGTTGAGATGTGGAGAAACTTTTAGAACACCAAACCAAATCCAAGCCAGCTACTGAACATGCAAATAGCAAAGTACAAACATGGAAGGCCATGGTTAGAATGGCTCTGCACAGACCACTGGCATGTGCTGCCTAACTGGAGGTGACAAGCCAACAGCACAAATGAGCCTTGTGTTTGGGTATTAGGACAGTGTTGAGATCTCTAGTCAGGGCACCTGAACAGCCCTGACCTCCAAGTAAATCATAACCTAGAAAACACTGGGGAAACTTCAGTCACACACTTCCACTAAGGTGAATGTGCTGCATATACTAGAAAGAAACAGCCCAGCAGGTAAGCATCTATGTACCTAAAAACCAGTGCTCAGAGAAGCCTCCTAGGACATGGTTTTAAGACAAATTATGATCACCACATGAGCACACTGGAAAGAGACTGCAGATAGAACAGAGGTTCGAAGATAACAGCTTAAGTGTTCACAGTAGTGAAGGCTGCATAAAGCCAAGGCTTTGGGCTAAGGTGTTTCTTCTCTAATACAAGCAGCAACTGACTGCTAAATAAAGTCAGTCCAAGCATTGCAGGGTGTCCTGAAGGTCCTTTTGTAGTCTCAAGTATTTCTGAGTTATTTTTTGCCATCACCTCTCTCCCACCCTTTCTACAAAACCAGAGGTAGCCCCCATGCACACTGCAATCTAGCCAGATCACAGCCTCAGCTTTCTCCACCCATCTGTCAGCCTCCAGGAGGGAAGTGTCACTTTCCAAGAAGGATTTCTGAAGGAATTCTTCCAGCCATGTGGGGTTTTTATAAAGCAAACAAGCTGACTACCTGTGTCTAGATGAAGAAGGTGTCCTCCTCCTCCTTGAGCGTGACCTCGACCTTGAGTGCCTTCGTTTTTCATCTTTTTTGTCTGGAGTTAAAAAGCAAAAGCAGAGTAAAAACCACAGTGATGTTTTTCAAAGAGGTTTTATAAAAGAAGAGGTTGAGCTTCATGTTGGAAACAAGATAAAGAAAACATAAAGGAGTATTTTGAAAGTAAGGCTTATCTATCCTTTTCCTCAGGAGACGACACAAAGGATTCACACATGACAAAAACGTGCGACTTAAAACCAACATAAAGTTTTCTGCAAAACCGAATAAGCCAAAATTCAGAAGATGTTTAATTTAAGTCAGTGAGAAGAGAAGAGCTGCAGGGCAACGAAAAGCCATGGTAAAATCTCTGAATCTGCCACTTTGTGAAGGGCTGAAGAATCTCTCAAATTACTGTTCTGAGCTTCCCACAAAGAGCCTCAAACAAGGCAAACAGAGGTTCTTCTGGTGTAACAGAAGAACAGGAGCTCTGTTCTTTCCTGAATTCATCAGGATGCTGAAAAGCTGTATTTTCAGTGTTTCAAGTTCCTGCTTCTCAGATTTGGTGGCTCTGACGTTTGCAGATGAACTTCTGCACCTTCTTCTAAAAGAAAATCCATTGAAATAAGCTACAAAAAGAATCATTTACAAACTTCCGCAGATCAGGAATTAAAGGAAACCATCCCCAAGCACAAGCATCACCAGGATGCCAAGTGGATAAAGCCACTTGCTGTTTCCAATGGAGTGCCAGAGCCGGCACTAGGAACTTCCACCAGGGGAAGCTCAAGCATTTTGCCATCTTCAAATGAAAGGAATTCGGGGAAAACCCAAGAGACTATTAATTCCCTGCAACATTCTGCAGGACACATGCAGCATTCACACTGTGGGGCAATAAAATCCTGTCAACCATACACTGAGTCCCTGCAGAACACGAAAGCCTTGAGCCAGTATTTTGCAGACCATGAGTTTTGATCATATAGTACATCAAAACTCCCTCTTGAATTAAATGAGGTATTTAAAATTACCTGGCTCAATAGCAGCAGAAATTAATGACTGTGCTTCTCGTACTCTTTTCATAGCTTCTTCTATTTCTTTACTGGAGGTATCTGATTTCAGACTTGGGGAAACAAGACCTGCAGCTACATGGTTCAACCTGGGGAATAAAAAAGGCATTTTAGTAATTCAGTGTTAATGAATCCAAGAAATAAAGCCTGCAGCCTATTCAAAGTGACTGATCTAAGTGAATCAGTACCTGCCCACACTTTGTCACCACTTAGGTAAGAGGGTAATAAGTCTAATATGTGGTATCTGTGCTGACAACAGCAGCACAAGATACCAGCACCTACAGCTCTTAGAATTCCAGTCAACTGCAAAGAGCAGGAAGCTGTGTGTTGGCTTGCACAGGTACGTTCCTAATGACACCTGTCAGAACACTTGTACAACACAACTTCAATTCTGAACACTCCATGGGTAACAGTGCATAACCCAGCAGAAAGTCAGCTTCATTTTGATAAGCCACACTGAGAAACCTACAGACAGTGATGAGATCCGAAGTTCAGAAGATGTGTTCTACAAAGGTGGCTTTGAAACCAAGCAGGTAAACATCACCCAGGTTTACCGGGTATAAATAATCCATTATCTTGGGTAACTATTTTGCTCGATCAGTTATGCATTCCCTGCTTACAGAAATGTCAATTTTAAATAGGGAATAATGCCAGAACAGTATTAAAACTGAAGACAGATCACATACGTAGATTTATCCACTGGTGCAGATGAGATGACAATTTAAAAACACTGAACAAACAGGATTAGAAGTTGTCTGTTTAGGCAATAGAGCAGCAGGGCAAGCACACGCTGATACACCTTCCTGAAGCTGAGAGTTGAAAGAATTCTCTCCAAAGCTCCCTGCAATTCGCGGTTCAGGGGCTTTCTGAGGCAGATGTGGTTTCTTTGCTTTTAGAACATTTCTCATCTACTCATTTGTCTAACAGCTTTTTTCTCTGGCATTTTAATTGGTATTATTCCAGGGATGCAAGGCTGAATCATCTTCATTTCCTCCCCCTCTTCTCTCTACCACAGAGAAGAGTCTGCACAAGATCCCCAAATCACAAGTTTTCTCCAACCTTAATTAGATCCAACAGGACAAAGACTCAATCACAACAGGCACTCCCAACATGCAGTGTATTGCAACACAAAGATTTGTAAACACTGATGCTTACTTTGGATCCACTGTGCTCATAAGTTTTAGTAGCTGATCTGCTGCAAGAGACTGTGAGGGGAAACAAAAACAACAGTTAAAACTGTGAAGATGTCTATGCTTAAGAGGATGATCTTCCCTGAACATACCCTCAGCAGTGGCTACAGCAAAAAGTCTCTAGAGGTGAAAATAAACACCCCTCAAACAAATTACAGATGAAGAGACACCCTGTTCTGTTTAAAAACTTGTGGGTGGTGGTGAGGGGGTGAACAGCACGTTGCAGTGGTGCTCAGGTACTTCTGGTTTTCACCACAGCAGCCAAACACACGCTCTGTCCTGGACAGAATCAAAGCACTTGAAAATAAAAATACACTTCTGGTATTTACAGGCTGTTTCTCTGTTACTTTGAGGGAATAGAGACCTCATCGGATGTCCTGGGTTCAGCTCCAGCAGTCATGTTTTCTCCTTCTCAGTAGCTGGTGCAGTGCTGTGTTTTTGACTTCCAGTCTGGGAACAACGCTGATAACACCGATGGTTTTAGTTGTTGCTCAGTAATGTTTACTCTGACCAAGGACTTTCTCAGTCTCATGCTCTGCCAGGGAGGAGGGGAAGCCAGGAGGAAGCAGAGGCAGGACACCTGACCCAAACTGCCCAAAGGGCTATTCCACACCACAGCACGTCATGCCCAGTATAGAAACTGGGGGGAGTTACCCGGAAGGCCCAGGTCGCTGCTCGGGTCGGGCTGGGTATCGGTCGGCGGGTGGTGAGCGGTTGTGTCCTTTTCCCTTGTTATTCCTCTTATCATTATTATTGGTAGCAGTAGTGGTTTGTGTTATACCTTAGTTACTGGAGTGCTGTTATCCCAACCCGTGGGGGTTACATTCCTCCGATTCTCCTCCCCATCCCTCCGGGAGCGGGGGGAGGAAGGAAGAGGAGGGCAGTGAGCAAGCGGCTGCGTGGTTCCAAGTTGCCGGCTGGGCTTAAACCACGACATCGGAGAACTAAGCTGCCTGTCCATGGGAAGTCCTCAGTGTCAATTTATGGACAATAAGCAAAAGCTTCTTTACTCTAAAAATTCTGTGACGATTGGTCACTTCCTGTACCACTGGTGTAGCAACAGCATGTTCAGCCCTCACTAATTTCTTCATACAGAGGCTGCCTTGCGTTGAACCCAAACACTCAGTTACTTCCAGCTGCTTAATGGACAAGGGAAACAACCCTCCCTCATACCACAGTTGTAGTTTCCTGATAGGCATTTAGAATGCTTGGTTTTCCATTTTTTGTTTCATTATCACCATTATTTGCTTGTTGCCATGCATGGCATGCGTAAAGACAATGCTAAATGATGGATTTCTTAGCAATGCATTGAATTATTACTACTGCTTGTACCTGTAAAACATGTTTGCTCTCTGTACACTATTTGCTTCTTCTTAAGTATTAACCCAATATAAATCACTATTACTTAGTACTTAAAGTTTTCTTCTATGAGACTTCTGTCTAACAAAGTCTCCTCAGTATTTTCTACACCTACAACATTAAAAAGTCAAACAACTTTTTTTACTGTAAATAGTTTCAGAGCTTTATAATGACAGACATTTGAAATATTTCATTACTAGTCCCAGATTATTGTTTAGGTCCCTCTGGCATTTAATTTGATACTCCTACAGACACCATTTATTCCAAACAACAAAAAAACCCCTATTACTGGATTTTTCAGACAGTAGCTGTTAAACTGATATAAATGAAAATTACTTTTACAACCGAAGAAGGCAGCAAAAGAGAAGTGTTCATACACAAACCTGCCATGTCAAGAAACAGACTGCATTCTGTAACAGTTCTAGGGAGTTTAAAGAACCAGCAGCCTGTGCGGACTACATTCGGTCAAGCCTTTCATAAAAAGTAGTATTTTGTAGCACCTCTTCAAACCTAAGTATAGTATTTCCAGATCTTCAGCTTGTTATTTAATATACTGGTGAACACTAAGGGCATCATGTATGATAGTTGAACTATGTATGTGCCAGAGACAATAAAGAAAATGTAAAGAGTGTGTGACATACCTGAGAGTTTAAGTTTGCTCCAGGAAGCCCAAGAGCAGCTAGGGCAGGATCAAGAGCAGGAGCTCCTAAAGCAGCTAAAGGAACAGCACCAATCTGTAACAAAACCAGCAATTAGACAAAGCCATATTCAACTGATATAAAGCTGTTGGATCAAGATTCCCAAGCGTTAGGTATGTGAAAATGTGAACTGGGTTTTACTTGGGCTTCCAGCTACATGAAACGTTATAATAAGGTCAGCCAGAGTATTTCAGTTTTCCCTATTCAGATATTCCAAAGCCCAGTATAGGAAAAGTATTTTTTCCTATAAGTATTCTAAAATGGAATTCTGTTTCCTCTGCATCCCAGAGGTTGAGTCAGGGGAAGTAAAGAAGCAAAACATTCCAGTACCGCCAGGAAATGGTTTAAAATGAAGTTGTTTTCCAGTGCTAAAATGAAAATTCAATACAAGTTACTGAGCCAACAACCACGTATTTAAATCAACTTAGGACTGAAATGAACATGTTTTATATCAAAAGACAATATAATATTATTACATGTCTGCAAATTTCTCTAGTTTGGTTAAAGCTAGCAAATGGGTTGAAAAGCTACTGGAACAGTAAGTAGGATGATGGCTTAGGTCTGAATTCCTTAAATTCATCTAGAAGTCTCATAAAGAACCTCACTTTTGGCCATTTGAAGTGAGATGATCAAAACATACACTGAAATAAAGCCGAGGTGATGTCATGTTAACCAGCGCTGTGCTGTCACTGTGAGGGCTTGCTCTCCCTCCCTTCTATCCTCCTCACTGCCTCCTTCCTGACAGCTCTGGCACTTGAGACTCGTTTGTCAACCATTCAACCCACCGAGAGAGCCAGAGAACATACTTTTGTGGCTGCATCCTACTAACACTATAGTTCCCTAAAGGATCTGACAAGCTCCAGAGCCAGTGTAAAAGCAGCAGCAAGAGCATGGAGTCAGGAGCAAGGTAGCAGAACCTTCCCCTTCCTGACAGGGACATTTCCAGTTAGCTGATCACTTGAACTGTGCAGGCTTCTCCCTGCAGGCTCAGAAGAAAATCCATGTTCCCACACATTGACCTTGTGAACATACACTAAAGCTCTAACTTGTTTTTACTGAGTTAGATGTCCAGCTCCCAGTAACAGTCAAGAAGAGCTGCACAACCAGCTTTCAAGATGTGTGTGAGAAAAATTACCATCCACCACAATTTTCCTTAAAATGGATGTGTCAAATTCTACCATTAAGTGGATTGGGAGTAAGTAGGTTGGGATTCAGGTGACAGAACTAAAATTAAGGTGCTTTAACAACCATTTTCAGGAATTTATACACAGACAGGTTTTGATGAAACCCATCTTTAAAATGGTGTTTGTTTCTTCCATCCCTTTCCTCGAGTTTCAAAGTTAAACTTTAGGCTTTTCCCTTCACATATGGTTTAAGAGACCTTCTGAACAACTCTATGGCAACTGTATCTTCCATGCACTCAGAAATCCTAACAGAAGCTACACAAAGAAGAGCTAAGCACAGGCTGAAGTAGATTTGGGAACTGTAGAACTAATGAAGCTTTATTCTTATTAATTCTTGTACTTTGATTTTCTGTCTCTAATAAGATACATGCTTTGACTGAAACTATTTCCACAATATATTATTCTTAATGTTCATCTTCCACATGAATTCTTGCATATTTAGATAATAAGCAAATACAATTTTTCCCCTCAGCTGGAGTATTAAAGGCATCTTCACAGCATGTGAACCCCTTGAATTTCACAGATTTAAAGTCTACAAGATCTCTACTGCTTGTCAAATCTATCTGTAAGCACAGAATGGATAAAGAAAGGATGAGAAAGAGGTACAAACACAGGGACCCTGAGAAACCAGAGGTATCATATTAGGGAAAAAAAAGTATCCCATCTACCAACTATCATAGTTCAGCCACAACTCACATCAGAAAGCTTAATAAGCCATTAAGGCACATAAACTAAAACATTATAGGAATTGGCACTAGCACATAGAATTAACTACACCAGTCTGTTTGTCCTGAGAAAAACACCCAACAGAAGCAAGTTAGGATCAACCAGGATACATCTGAATGTTCTCCTCAGCTTCAACCTAACGGGAAAGGGGAAGCTTACCTGAGAAAGTGGGTTGGGAGTAGGCAGGAGTCCACCTCCGGGCAGCAGACCTGCCACAGCATTAGCTGGTGCCAAGAGAGACAAAGCCTTAGTCTCATCAGGAATAACTCCTGCAGAGAAACAGCCTTGCATTAGAGTGCATTCCATTTCAAAGGCAGAAAATACACAAAAACACCCAGAAAATGTCTCCCTGATACACCACCTGAGTTTGTTGAAAGTACTTATGTTGGCTAAAATACAAAGCTCGTTGTCTATTAATATTTATCATTAATTTTTTTTTGTCAGAATGCAACTTCAATGTGTGAAAATTTGACTGTTCCTTTTTCTCTACAAATGGTTAAGTTTCTAGAGCAAAAAAATAGCACAATACACACTACTTTTTTGTTAACACTGCCAAGATTTCATCACCTGTACTCGATTTTTAAGTCATGAACCAAACGTAAGCAAGCACAGTCGGTTCTCCAGGGGTGTGCTCTCAACTTTCAAAAGCTGTTTTATGAACAACGACTCGTGTCGGCTGCTTCACTATAAAGCACACAGAAAAATCAAGATACACAAGACAAAAAAAGTTTGATTTAGGGGTTAATAATATGGTACAGTTCACTAAGTTTTCTTTTACACCTACCATATAAATTTTGTAAAACTTAAAAGAGAAGGTATGGAACTATTTTTGGTTGAATCAAGCGTAGGGCTTTTGCTGACTTGTCAAATGAAAATGAAAGTCTCTGCAGATCTTCAAATACACGCTCTGTGTGTGTGTCTGAGGGTGGATGGGTGCATACATACAGGATATCGTGGCACATTCCTTACCTGTGCAGTAAAATGCATTTGTTCCAGTATGTGCCATGCTTATTGTACCAAGAATGCTGCTACATACTGCCATTTCAGAAGAAACTTCTGGCCCAAAATCTTGCAGCCAACTAAGACAAGTGTCTTATTTTACTGCCTGCTCTGCACATATATATAATTTTAAGGGTCCTAGTACGAAATAAGTAATTATGTAGGTGTTTTTTATTCTATCCAACAGCAAAAGCCCTATACAGATGGATTAATTTGTTAATGTGCCCAAGCCCCCAAAATGAGAGTTCAATAAAACAATTTTACTATATATTTGCAAATACCAGTAGTGTTTCTGTAATACATATTAAGAAACTGCATCTCATCATAAAACATACAATATGTACAGGGCACTTAAGAGAAACTGGATAAGCTGCAGAAGAAAACTGTTGGGTGGTATTTTCAGCAGGGCCTGGTATATAGTTCAGGCTGAACCAGGGAAAAGAACTGTAAAACACAACAACAAAAAAGAAAAACCACTGTTAAATAAAGGTAATGGTTCCTTCCACCTATACTGAGAAGTGCCGATAATATAAACAAATGTATAATACACAGCACTGTTATCTTGCTTGTGTCATTGAGCTGTCATCAATTTAGATACCCAAAGTTATGGAGGGAGAGGGGGGGAAAAAGGTCATTTAGATAAAGGGCATTAATGCATCAATATATTAACATACCTACAGAGAGATTATGGGGGAATTTTGCATGCAAAATTATGGCTCAGAGGATATTTATAAATTATAGCTAAACATTTCAAATTAGTGCAACTACAACATTTCTGGCATCTAAATATATAAAACCTCAGACTTATCTCGAGACACCTCATAGAAGATCTGCATCCATTAAAAAAATCATGCATATGATCCTCTGGTTTGTTTTTTGTTTTGTTTTGGTTTTTTTAAAGTATTTAGAAACAAATAAACTACAATTTAAAAAAAAAAAAAGCAATGAGGCCCCTCACCAGTTAATTTTCATGCTTCAAGAGCTTTTTATACTGCTGCTTTGTTAGAACCATGAAATACTGCATGAATGTGTAGAAATGAAAGAAAAAGAAACAGACAAAAGAAACAAACATTAACCAAAGAACCTAAATATCCCCCCCAGCCACCTTTAATCTTAAAGAGTTCCTTCCAAATGTAGGAATAGCACAGTGAAAATGACAAATACTAAACCTTACCGTAGACTTTGTGTATAGTTCTATAACACAAAGCAACAGCCAACACCAAACTGTCTGTGTATGCTAAAACTGGAGTGCGCTTGTGGTATAGGGGATAATTATTGCGCTAAACAGATAATAAACATTTACTTTAGTGACAGGCAATATTCATACAGAATTATCACAACAGAAAATAGAAGATCAAAGGGCCTAGTTCAGCACAGTAGTTAAGCATATGCCTGGCTTTAAGCACATGAGCAATTTCACCGTGGTGTTAAGGATCTTGCTGTATCGTGCTTAAGTAGCTTGTTGAACTGGGACTCTGGCAGGGAAAACTATACTCCAGTACAGGGACAGGAGCATATGGTTACAAAACCAGGGGGTATAACTTTATTGGCTGAGTGTATCTCTTGTGATACACCACATCATTCTGCACCACTAGAGCACCAGAGGAAACAGCCCATGAGGAGCTCCTGGATTTAAACAGGCCCGTTCAGATATTCTACTTTGTTCATTATTTTATTTTCTTTACATAATCTGAACCAAAATTACTGGGCAGATTTCTCTATGTGCCAGATTTATCCGCCATCGAGTACAATGGACAAAGTCAGACTGACAAAGGAAAGTGGTTTTATCCTTTTGGTCAAGTTAAAACACTAACGATCTGCACCACGGGCCTTGGTGATCGTATCAGGTCTGACTCAGATGGACTGTTACTATATCATGTTTTAATACAAAGATGAGGACAAGATGCCTTTCAACTATGTTATTACACCTAAACTAGCAAAAGCAGAAGCAGTAATTCAATGGTAATTTCTATGCTCTCAAAAAGCAGCATGTCTCAACCAAAGGTCATGCTGCAGAGTTCTACATTCCACAAATTAAGTTTCCATAGCATTTAAGTTTAAGGAATACAATGATAAAACAGCTCCCCAGGCCTCTAAAGACAGCCTACAGCATTACAATGTCTTGAGTATAGGTCTGAACCCAGGCCACGTACCAGATTTGTTACTGTAGTACAACTTAATCTACAGAGATTTTATTTAACTCAAGCGATCAGGGAAAATCCATTAATTCAGAAGTAAATCAAGAAACAGTACAATGGAAATCAGTTACTTCTAAAGCAAGTCTAGAAGAGTTTAATAAGACTTCTGCAAGAAGAGGTGTCTTCTCAGCACTTTGTTTTTAAGGTAAGTTCCAAAAACCCTGCTCATTGCCTTTCAAATTACTGTAACACCCTAAAACGTAAAAATAAAAAGAAGAAGAGAAAATGTAGTTAACAAGTGGTTACACCAGGAAAACACTTGGGGACTTGAGTGCTTGCTGGCCTTTAGTTAATGTCTAGAATCCCCTGTAGCTGCAGAGGACCCACTGTTTTTCAGTCATCTGGAAGGGCTTTGCATTTGCCTTCTCCACTACAAAAATCACACACACAAATAACAGAGAGAAGAGTTTATTATTTAGTGAAATTCTATAAAATATATCAAGGATGAACAAGAAAACTTGGAATAAAAAACTAGTCCCAGTGCCCATTTGGCACCTCTTGGAGATCTAATTTCAAATTAAACCATAATTATTCAAACCCTTGGTATACTGGACTTCACAAGGAGAGTGAGTGACTTTCAGGGAAGTTCCCAAATAAATGCAATGGCAGAGTATCTCGGAGAAATATTACTCTACTCTCCCATGCACTCTCATGGAGGGAGAAACCATTCTCATGAAGAGATTTACATCTATGTGAAAGTGGCAAATAATTATTCAGGCAAAATTTCCTTATAACACGGACCTGTTTGCATAAGTCTGTTTAGGAAAATGTCCCATTGAGACTGATAAAGAGTAAATTTTGCAAGTAATTCTGCCTAAAACGTTCATGTTCTAAACTTAAAGACACACGAAACCAGTTAAGAGTTAAACTTCCCACTTTCAGTATCACTAGATTAAAACAACTATTTAATCCATGGGCCAATGGCAATATACCAAGGGTTTCAAAACATTAATTATCTTTGATGTTTGACATTTTACTAATCCTCATTTTTGTGAACTATACTGGAATAAAATGCCCCCATACAGGGGCTTCATAGGCCATTAAACAATTCACAAACCTTCTGCATATGGTACGACTATCAAGGCTCTGTCAACGAATACAGTGTTTGTCAGGTGCTGCGCCACCACTGCCGAGTCGGGGTCATGGAACTTTACAAAACACACACGTGATGACACAGGCAAAGGAGAATCACTGCAAGAGAAGAAATCAGTTACTCAGGTGGAAGCAAATCTGACAGTAGGAAGCTTGTAGCCTCTATTGTCTCCCCACTTTGACCAAACCAGGAAGCCACAGGGGACCATGGGGCACTTCTCTATGCAAGAACATGACTTCAGGTTTTGTACCAAACATCATTTTGATTGACCAGGTATGAAATGACACTGCATGAAGCCAAGTCACTACAACACTGCAGAAACGTTTTTACTTCCTCATTTATAACTGGACATTAATTCTGTTGTGCACAATGTATCTGTGACCAGTCACCTAAGTGCAAATCAATTTTCATGACCTGTCTGTGAGAAGGGAAGGACACAAAGGAAACCCTTGCTCAAGAAAGGTAAAACAACTTATACTATCTATACCACTTAAGATAACAAAACCAGTGGGTTTACACTCTCTGCTTTAAGCCCCAAATTACTCATTAAGGTAAATGAAGCAAAGAGGGTAATGATTTAAAGACTGCTATGATTTTACTTATCACCATATTTTCATAAAAGCTCCTAGACCAAACTCCATCATGCTGCTTCTCACACAAGAGAAACTGCCAAGTTCATTTGAAGGGATATAGCACACGTCTATCATTCAGCAGTAACAGAACCACACAGAAAGAAGTTCAAGAAGCTCCGTAAACAGAGACCTTTACAAGAAAGGTCTGTGCCTACTCCACAGCTCAAAACAAGTGTCTGTCAGCAGAGCTGTGTAAGACATCCCAGACATGGAAAATCCAAAAGAGAACACAAAGGTTCTGAGTCACTTGAAAAAAAACCAACCAAACAACAGAAACATCTACTTCCTACAATAGGAGAGAATTGTAGGACACACAACTGTGACCCTCCCTTCCCTGAAAGCAAACCAAACCCGCCAAACCAGAGGCAGAATCAACCTGGCAAAGGTTCAGAATGCACCTTCAGAAGTCCATATATTCTGCAAATGGTGCAAATTTTGCTTTAATCAGGCATATAACCTAGAGGACAGCAAGACAAATTGTTACACAGACACAACTGTGCAGCAGAGGAGTTAAAAGCTGCCTCCAGAAGGTGCAGGACAGGCACTGAAAGTTGTAGCAAGTCCTAAGACCTTAGTTCACAAAGCGGCCCAGGATACATGTGCTGTTCAGTGCTGCCCTCAGGCACCAGAGGAACAAATTAGCCTAAACAGGTAGCTCTGAAAAACAGTCACTAATTCTTCATGACAAAGACCTCCCTTTAGTAACTGGATTCCCAGAAGCAGTTACAAGACTAGCTCTTCAAACTGCAGCCCATTGCCAAAACAATGTTATCTGGGCTGATCGAGCCTCTGTGACTGAAAGCACTGAGAGAGTTGTCAGAATTCAGGAGAAAGGAGAATGACTTCGACATCAACAAGAAAGACATCCAAGATCTATTTTTGTTAGTGCAAATGCCGAAACCTCTCTAACCTTCACCACCATAGGCTCAGCCCAACGTGCAAGTTACGCAACCTCAAGACCTGCCCTCAACGTCTACCAGATCACTTTAACGTACTTTAAATTTAACCAGATGAGGAAAACTAGACTGGAGCCGGTGTATGGCTGCTTTTAAAATCTTAAAATTAGAAACATCCATCTTGTCCAACATCTTACAGAGTTAATAAACTGGAAAGTAACATTGTAGTGATAAATGGCACAGAGAGAGACAAATGGAAACTATTAGCTCTTCTGTATCCACAAATACACAGCAGCTTGCCAAAATGGTGCCTCTTCTTAACCATCTGCATAAAACCCAAAGGAGCATTAGCAGCGTTTAACAGAACCACAGTAGTAAAATTTGAAAGCAAAGTAAATCAAGGAGTTATGGTATATCTGAATCATATATTAACCTAAGCTCTAAACCTCCAATTTATTACATAAATGCAGTACAATATTTTCAACATTCTTAAAATGTCTGTTATATAGAGTACATGCTGTTTATAGACAGGAGTACCACCAGGTATGAACCTCTACAGCCAGCTGAACATACAAACCCAACCGAACACACACAAGGCTATGCTTATGCAGCCTGACATTTAATATAAATCACTGCATTTCATTTTTATAAATGTATTTCCAGTCACTCCAAAATCCAAGCTGTGGCTGAGTGAAATTCAGCAGAACAGAATGTTCTCAGCAGTTACCAAAAAAAGGCCATCATTATTCTAATTCACCAGAGAGTAAAAATTCAGTAATTCTCTCTAAGGTATCATGTCTCTAAATGCTGAGACACACAGCAATTTACTGTGGTTGGAGTCTGAACAAGGTACCAAGCCTGAGGTACAGGAGATGCTGAAACACAGCAGACAAACAGGAAAGCTAAAACTTCATCCCATAATCTCTAACTACTCATTCCACCAAACTTCTCTCATATTGTAACCAGCTCCTTAAATCTCAGGGGGTGGGGAGTTAAAGGATATTTCAGCCAATACATAAACATTATTACTGATGCAAGGTTAGGCTAGAATCAGGCTGGAGTGAATAGATTGTCCATGCAAGAGACATTCTTCTGTATTACCATGTTCACTGGATAGGAAGAAACAACACAGAAACCCAAAAGACTCCCATGTACTTCACTTGGCAACAGAAGTTGTCACCCTTTTCTCAGCAGACCAACTACATGTGGCAATTACAAGTAATGCCACTATTCTGAGAAGAGTCCTTGCGTAACTTCCATCAGCAGTTTTACCCAAGGCAAAAGATCTTGCTAAGTAGTGTTCAAAGCCAGGCTGGACGGGGCTTGGAACAACCTAGTCTAGTGGACTGAGTGGGATGGGAGGAGTATGGAAAGAATGGAAACCCCACAGGTTGAGATAAGAACAGTCCAATAACTCAAGTATAATGCAAAACTACTACTGCTACTAAGGGAAATAACAAGGGGAGAGAATATAAACCTAAAAAAGGAAGGGAAAAAAAACCTAACAATAACCAGCAGTGATGCCCAATACAATTGCTCACCACCCACCAGCTGATCCTCAGCCTGACCTGAGCAGCGATCGGTCCCTTCCAGGTAACTCCCTCAGTTTCCATACCGGGCATGACGTGCTGTGAGATGAAATACCCCTTTGGCCAGTCTGGGTCAGGTGTCCTGGCTCTGCTCCCTCCCGGCTTCCCATGCCCCTCCTCACTGGCAGAGCAGGAGACTGAAAAGTCCTTGGTCAGGGTAAGTGCTACTGAGCAGCAACTAAAACACTGGTGTGTTATCAGCATTGCTCCCAGACTAACGCCCAAACACAGCCCTGCACCAGCTAGCAGGAAGGAGAAAAATAGCTGTTAGAGCTGAAACCAGGGCAATATGCTAAACAGAAAACAGTTTATGTATATATGTGTGTGTATACATACACTGCTGTAAGAGGAAAAGAACCCACACCCTCAGAAATCCATTCCTTCCTCTCTTCCGTTCCACCCACCAAGGAGGATGGATGAGCCATATGGAATACAATAAAGACAGGAACCAGGTAACTGAGTCAGGGAAAAGCAGAAGATGGAGGGAAGAAAGGGCCTGAGGAAGAAAAATGGAAGAAGTCACAGAGCTGGTTGTTGATTAAATGTGTGATAGGAAGCTGAGGTGTACATGAAGTATGTAAGACTGATTAAATAAACTGGGATAAAGAGATG
>NW_009927800.1:0-2315 GCF_000696875.1 Nestor notabilis | reverse complement strand
TAGAGAAGCTCAGGAAATTATATCTGATCTGGAAGCCCAGGAAAATAAGGAACTTCTACAGGGGACAGCAGAATTAGAGTGACCAAGAGAAAGATCAAATAAGGAGGTAAAGCAATGGCACTGGTTACTCAGAAACACTGCAGACAAGAAAGAATCCCACTATAACCTGGGACATGGAGAGGTTCGGATTATGGAGAGAATTTACAGATTGTAATTTATATCCTGTAACCCCCCAAAACAGACGAACACAACAGGCGGTGAAAAGTCGGGACACCTAAAGTTTAAAGGAGAAGGAACAAATAAGGCTTTAGGAGAAACAGATATAAGAACCTGCCACTATTAGAAAATACACCCCTCTTTGGTATGAAATAAAATCAGAGACTGTAAAGAATCCCAAAATCAGATCCCTGAGCAGCCCAGTGGAGACCCACAGTGGGTCCAGAGGTGCCCCTGGCATCTCCATATGGACAGCAACACCAAGGAAATGGCACAAAACCTCCTTAAAAAAAACAAGATTAAAAATTAACCCCAGGCCAAGAAAGTGCCTGGTCCAGGATCAGCTGCACAACCTTTATATTTGGTTTTCAAAAGGCTGCTTTTCCACCAAAGAGTATATTCTACAATGAAGATACATAATAATGTTCACTTCAACAGCTATTCAGTATTTTCTGCATCTCCTGTGCAAGGCCTATTTAGTTACACTGTATTTCCTGCTCCCTATCGAGTTCTTCAGTAGCTTTTCTATAGTTACAACTTCACTAAGTATCTTCACAATATCCCAACAAGATAAATAAGTATCACCCTCCTCTTTCGTTCAGGGCTTTGAAACACAAAAGATCAAACGTTTCAGGTAATTTTTGGTCACCCAATTTGAGGTATTTGGCACCTGGCTTAACGGAGTTATTTGCATCTTGTTGCCTTTTCTCCCTTGGCACACAACCCTCACCAACGCAGCTGTAAAGGCAGCCAGCTGGTATTTTCCTATATAAACCGGTAAGTTTGCCCTGAAGACTGGTATCTTAATAGAATCAAACATTACAGCCACAGGGGTAAAGCCATCTCTTCTCCTCCCGTAGCCCAGCTCTACAACACATCCATCCATCAGAGGCTTCTCTCCAGCACACAGCCCAGGACAGATCTACCACCTGCACTGAGCAGGGCCCTGTGGGGCCAGGGTTTCACTACTCATTTCTGCAAAGGAGGCAGACTAAGCATGTACAGACATTCTGCAGGATGGCAGGAGAAGAGCTGCTGGGCTTTGGATTTGGGCATTTTTTTTTTTGTAAAGCACTTCATTCTGATACCACAAAACTAATTTTCTTACAGATTGATTAGTAAGTATCTACAACATTTCAGAAACTGTATTCACCAAAACCAACATTCCTTAAAAACTGGACAAAATACTAAAATAGAGAGCAGCACATCAAATAACCGCATGGATTTAAAGTTAATTACTTTACTGGCTGCCACATTAACACTTCTGCCACTTAAATTATCCCAGCTAGTTACACAGCTCTCATGCCTGTAAGTGTCCCTCCATTTCAGTCACATATACATTCCATTTCCTTCCATGCTTCAATTTCCAATGTGAAACCACCAAAATCCAACCCAAAGTGCAAAGCTGCCAGAACATGAGAAATGCTGTTTCAGAATGTGAGTACAGAACCAGCTAGCAGGATGGCTGAGCCTTCTTGGGTTCAGCTCAGTGATGAAGAAAACAAAGCTTTGTTATGGCTTCCACCTCCCCCCAGATAAACAAATACGAATAGTTTTGGATATTAAAAGTAATTGACTGTTTTCTTGATTTTTCTCCACTCAATCCTCGCTCATCGCGGCGTAAAACATATGCAAAAGATCAACATGTAACGACATTAGGGTCTGTAAAGCAAACGAAACTGACATGACCAAAATCGATGTTAACATCTAACAAACACAATAAATGCGTATTATTTGTATATTAGTTATTACCTGCCCGCTTTGCACGGAATTCTTTGCAAAGAATACATATTTCTATATATAAAAAGTAGGTTTATGGCCAACTGCCCCTAACCAGTTGTGGCGATTAAGCAGGCAGAAGGGGTTAGCTGGCCAGCCCAGAAACAGCTCCTAGAGAGAAACGGGCACTTGGCAGGGGGAATCCCGCCTGGAATTGCGTTTGTAAACCGCTGCCTTCTCCCCACACACGTGCCTATCGCATTAGGTGAATAATCACAGTTGTAGGAAGAACACATCCCCCACCAGAGCCCCGCGGGGGCGCGGCTCGCTCCGCTCCACTCTCCGCGATACCCGAGGCGGGCTCCGTCCGCCCGGGGCCC
>NW_009927799.1:101439-104361 GCF_000696875.1 Nestor notabilis | reverse complement strand
AGCTGCTGGAGCAAGTCCAGAGGAGGGCCAGCTTGCATTCATGAAGTGGCAATCAGAAATTGTCAGTACCCTGGTGCAGTGGTGGTAAATGTATAGAAAGGCAGAATTAGGTTTTACTTGTGTGTTTGTGGATTGTTTCTGATAGCTGAAATCTCCATGTTGAACTGGGGGAAAACTAAAATTTAGTGGAAATGAGGGTTTGACAATGTATTTTCTTACAATTCAAGTAAAATTGATGAAATTGAATTTTGTGCGCTATTAAAGATAGTAAAATCACAGAGTGGTTTTGGTTGGAAGGCACCTTAAAGCTCCTCCAGTTCCAACCCCTGCCACGGGCAGGGACACCTTCCACTAGAGCAGGTTGCTCCAAGCCCCTGTGTCCAACCTGGCCTTGAACACTGCCAGGGATGGAGCAGCCACAGCTTCTCTGGGCACCCTGTGCCAGCGCCTCAGCGCCCTCGCAGGGAAGAGCTTCTTCCTAATACCTAACCTAAATTTCCCCTCAGTCAGTTTAAAGCCATTTCCCCTTGTCCTATCACCACATGCCCTTGTAAAAAGTCCCTCTCCAGGTTTCTTGTATGGTAGAGTCTCTAACTCACCCTCCCACAAAGCAAGAGTAGCTTTGATTGAATTAGGTGGTGTCTCAGCAATGCTGAGTTCACAAACAAGTAATTCCCAGGACAGAGGACTTTTGGGTATATTATAATCTTGATGACTTCAATAGAAGAGAAATCAAGAACCTGACAAACCTGTTCAGTTTGCTTTCTAAGCTTCTAGTATGCTCAGGACTTTGCTGTTAAAAATCTTAGGTGCAAAGCAGTTGTTTGGTAGTTTTGTAGCATGTACATAAAAGATAGTTAGTTTACCAGAAGGCATGCTGCCTTCTGAGGTGGAAAGAAATTCTGTGCATGGCTTTTAATTCAGTTCACTTTTTGACTGCTGGTAGGTTGATTTTGGTTAATATCTAGGAATTGCTGGAAGAAGACTTGCTGATGGGCCTTTAAAGACTTAATGTATGTGACAGGTCAAGTTTTAGTCATAGGCTGGGTAATTCTGGTAGTGGCATTTTCATTTTTAAAGTATTTGTTACATGAGTGTCAATTTTCCTTATTTCTTCTTGGAATTAAGAAACATAAGAGGGCCAGTCTGCTTTTACAGGTGATGAGCATTAGAGGTGCACCATTCAAAACCCAACTGAATGAAAACTAGGCAATTACTGATGTTTTCAAAGGGAAGCAATGGTCATATTCTTGTACAGTGCAGATAATTTTACTTCTTCTTAAAGTCTTTGTTCAATCTTAGTCTCTTTGTGGGTTTTTTGTGGCTCAAACCGTGAGTTTTTCATGTGTCTTAACAAAAATAGCATGCACCTCTTTCACTGAGTTCTGAGTTCCTGTGGAGCACCCTCATGGAGTCGAGCTTTAATCCAGTTGTACTCACTGCATTAATTGATGGAAAGTTCGTGAAATATTTTTCTTTGCTTCATTTCTTATTTTGTCCCATGTTTTAAATTCAGGATGCTAAAAGAGTTCTCTGACACTGAGGGAGTAAAACATACAGTCTGACTGCAGGGATCTAGGCTTGATAGGGGATCCGTTTAGCAAAATAAATCCCTTACTCCAACTCAGTGAGATGGTTAAGTTGCATAGTAAAGCTAGACTTGCTCTGTTATCTGTAAATACTAAAAGTTTTTTGTTTCCCCTAGATAAATATTTTCTGGCCACGAACTTTAATGATTGTTAAGCAAGAATCAGTATTGATGTTTGATTTTCACTGTCCCAATTATAAGCAAATATATAAGTAAGGTCACAGGTACAATTAAATGTAGGTATAAACCATCACTGTGCAGATTGTATCACTCATTCTTTTTACTGTGCTTGGATATAAATTCTTATTAGTTTTTCATACCTCATTCCCATCTCAGATCCTGAAACCATTCCACAGTTGAATACAAATCTTGCCCTAATTTAGATGCGTGCTTCAGCTACTGGAACTTAAAACCCAAAGTAACTGCTATGAGCAAATGGGAATAAATCGTAAAAGTTTGGGTGATGTAAAATGCAGGGGATTAAAATAGAAGTATATATCATAGAAAGTAAGTGTATAGCATTCATGGATTTATCTGTGTAATATGACCTTTTACAGGGTCTCCTGACAACAGGAGTAGAATTCGAATCTCTTCCTGCGGCTCTTTCTCTACCTGCAGAATCTGGTCTTTATCCAGTTACTCTTGTTGGTGTTCCTCAAACTACTGGACAGATCACTGTCAATGGTAAGGGGTGTCTTTAGTCATTCTTTTTCTAGCAAAACAGTGTCTTAAATCTCTGTAGATTACATAAATTAGTATGCCACATATATATTTATCACTCTGAATTCTCCTCAGTAAGTTAAAGCAAAACCAAAAAAACCATGTTTTCTATACTAGACTTCATTAAAAACACGGCCTGGTAAGTTGCTTACTTGCAACAGCAGTAATGAACACATACTTACAATATCTCATGTAGAAGGAAAATGAAAGAAGAAAAGGATAATGAACACAAGGTCCCCTTTATTAACACTTTCATTTGGAAAGCTTCTGAGGAGGATTACTTGAACCTTTTCATAAGGAAGCAGAAGATAATCTTGCAGTTCGTTTTTCTTAATTAACTGTGTTCATGTAAGATTACAGAAGTTTTTGCAGATTGTTTCTGTAGAAACAATTTAGCCAATACGTTCAGTGTGCTGCAGTTGAGATATTTCATTAATAAGCCTAAATAAAATGGTGTTTGTAGTAAGTAAAGAGAACTCAAGAGCTTTTGTAGGAGACGAGCCAATCAGTCTCCTTGAAAAGGAGGTATATGTGAAGATGATAGATTGAACATGTACTAGGACTGAATCATCTTAACAACACACAATTTTAGGTACCTGTTCCTGGAATAAAGA
>NW_009927799.1:89908-101408 GCF_000696875.1 Nestor notabilis | reverse complement strand
GAAAGAGCCATTTTAATAAAGCTAAACACCAAAAGATGGCTTTGAACTTGAAGAAACACTGTTCTCACAGATTTTTACCTAAGTGCTTTTCTGTCCACTCGTAAAATGATTCTTCTTTATAATTTTTTTCTTTTTCCAGAAACTCTTTCAGTAAGTACAGAACAGCATCAAAGCGTTCAGAACATTTGTGCTGTAGTTGTCTGCTTTTAGTTCCACATACTAAAAATATATTACAAGTAGAGGAGTTGATTTCTGCACGTGGTGACTGTGTGTCAATATATCAACGTTTCCTTTAGATATAGCTTATATATATTGACTGGTAAGGAATTGGAGTACAGGTGCTTCCTACTAAAATGAACTTTTAAGAGGGTAAGCTGTGGTCTTTTTTGGCAGGTGTATAGAACTGTAGAATGGTTTGGGTTCCACTAGAGCAGGTTACTCCAAGCCCCTGTGTCCAACCTGGCCTTGAACACTGCCAGGGATGGGGCAGCCACAGCTTCTCTGGGCACCCTGTGCCAGTGTCTCACCACTCTGATTGTAAAATGATGTCCAATCTAAATCTTCTCTCTTTCACTTTAAAGCCATTCCCCCTTGTCCTATCCTTATGTGCCCTTGTAAAAAGCCCCACTCCAGCTTTCTAGCCAGCCCCCCAAGTTATTGGAAGGCTGCTCTAAGGTCTCCCTTTCAGGAGCTTTCTCTTCTCCAGGCTGACCCAGCCCAGCTCTCTCAGCCTGGCTCCAGAGCAGAGCTGCTCCAGCCGTCGCAGAATCTTCATGACCTCCTGTGGACTTGCTCCAGCAGCTCCACATTCTTCTTATGTTGTGGGCACATGAACTGGATGCAGGGCTGTAGCGGTGGTCTCACAAGAGCAGAGTAGAAGGGGAGAATCACCTCCTTGGACCTGCTGGTCACGCTTCTTTTGATGCAGCCCTGGATACTGGGCAGCCCAGGCTTTCTGGGCTGGTGTCTGTATGTGGGTGTGCATATATGTATGCATATATACTTCTTTTTTTTTAACTAAGTAATTTCCTTTAGCATTCTTTTAGCTTCTGGATACAGTTGAGACTCTTTCCTGTAAACAGTTTTTGGAGGATGTAGGGAACTGTTAACATGTTGAAGGCTAACAAGTGTTTTGTGCACCAGTGAATTAGGTGATGTGGTGTAAAATCTTCATCTCTATACCATGTCTTGTTACGTTGAACTAGTAAAGGATTCCACACAACTTACCATAATGTGTGGTAGACATCATGGAGGTTTAAGGTTTTTGTTTTTCATTTTACATGTTACAGATACAAAGCCATACATGATTGTTGTTTGTATGTTGTCATATAGTTATAAATGTTGTTATTTAGGGGATTTGAAAACCTTTTACATATTTTGCATCTTAAGAAGATTCTCCTGTAAAGAAGGAGGTGTTTTTGGGTAGCAGAAATAATGACAAAGTCTGACTGGTAAGCTCTCTTAGACCTTTCAGAAAACAGAAATATTCACAACATACTGGTGTTTTCTTCTAAAAATCAGGTTATCACACTTCAGTTTTTGGTGTCTTCAGTGACTGCCTTCTGGACAATCTGCCAGGAGTCAAGACCAATGGCTGTACCGTTGAAGTCATTCCAGCTTTGCCAAGACTGCAGATCAGTACCTCCCTTCCAAGGTGAGAAACTGAGTTTAAGTTTGATTTTATTTGGTCATATTAAGCATTAGGCACATGCTGAATAAAACCTCTTTTGTCTGAGTATATAATGAGTGCTTTAGTAAAATAAGACACAGGCTGTATCTCTGCTTTTGAGTTTAGAATATAAATCCAAGTTTTTTGTTTTACTGGTTGAAACCTTGTGATTTCATAGAAAATATTTTGAGATGTAATCAACTGAGGGATGATTAAACCATGTTGTAGAACAGTGTAATGGTTATTCATTATTAAAGTCGTACTGCTAAAGGAATGAATCTTTTAAAGGTGAAATGTTCATAGAATCTTGAAGTAAAGATGTAATCCATGGAGGAGTGTAGGTTGGAAAGGGTGCCTCTGGAGGTCATCTTAGGAATGGCATTCAGAAGCGATGTAACCGAATGTTAGATCAGGTTGCCCAGGGCACGATCTAGTTAAGTTTTCATTGTTTCCATGGATGGTGTTTCTATCATCTCTATGGGAAATCAGTTCCAATGTTTGACCACATTCAGGAGAGTAAAAATCACCCCCTTTTCTTCTTCACACTGAACCAACCCATCACTTTTATGTCACGTGTTCTTGCATCCTAATCATTTTGATAACCCTCTTCTTGACTTGCTCCAATATATCAATATTTCCATTGTTCAGGAGGGGGCCAGACTTGATACCACTTGATACAGAAACAATATGTTTAAGACATACAGGAAGAATCAACTAAAATAACTTCCTATACACTCATCAAAAAGGACACAGAAGTAGAGTGGGGTTTCAGGCAGGTTATTTGGAGCTTTTTATTAGTGAAGGATGTGTCTAATTCCAGGATTTTGGAGAGAACTGGTAAGACACTGGTTCAATTCAGTTTTTGGAACTGGTCAAGGTTCAAGAGCATTCACCTACTAAGCTGCATGTTGCTGACTATATCTCAGAGTCTTGCCATCCATCTACCATTTTAGAAAGTGTTTTAAAAATACAGACTTTCAGGTTTGTTTATTTAATATTCCTTTTATGTATGGTTTACTTAGTGAAGCAAAGGAACCAGTTTGGTTCTTTCTTTTCCATACTAAATTCTACTTTGCTACTGTGGAATGGCCTGTGCTGATGGCATTGTATTACAAAGATACATAAGTAATATCCTAATGAAGACAGCAAAATAATAAAACACATCAATTAAGTTACATGCTTAAATTCCCTATAAAAAATTCTGCTAGATATGGAGTCTGTGTGGTGTAGCTGCAATCAAATTAATATTGGGTAGCTGAAGTTATATTCAAGAACATCATGGGTTTGAAATACAGAGGGAATTGCAAATGTTCTTAAAAGAGCATAGTATCTGCTGTTTGTGGGTATATGTTCAGCTGATTACGTGGAACATTAACAAGGTTCCTTTGTATCTTAGTGTTAAGCATCTGAAAGAAACTAAGAGTTAATTTTAGCTTCAGTACTTAGTCGCGGTTGCTGTGACATCCTTGGAATTCAGGTGTGCTCCTAGCTACCTTGCAGTATGCCAGAGAGGTCTCTCTTTACCATCACTCGCTCCTTTTCTCAGCCCCTGTAATACCAGGAAATTGCCTCATGCAGCTCCTGTCAACAGTGTTTTGTCCTTTGGGTTCTCCAGAGGATGTTGCATGTCTGAAGGACATGGTAAAAAACAAAGGACACTCTTCGTATACACACAGGATAAACTCTGAATCCGATTTCTTGCATCTTTGCCAAGAAAGGTGGTAGACACACCAAACCTGGAGACACTCAAGGCCATTTGGATGTGGTTCTGAGCAACCTGGTCTAGGTGAAGATGTCCCTGCTATCATTGCAGCAGGGTTGGACTAGATGAGCTTTGAAGGTCTCTTCCAACCCAAACTATTCTATGATTCTATGATCTTGCTGGTTTACGTTTACATTTGCATTGACACCCATCTTGCCAACATTTGATGTTGACCTCTGTTCTTGAGAGAGAGTCTTTTCCTCTCAGACCACATTAGTTTTTAGAGTTGATTGTCTTTGGAACCTTCTACTGAAGCTGAGCTGCCTTTTCTTAATTTTTCAGCAAATTTATTTAGTTTTGAAGTATTTGAGATAAACTTGATAATGCATTTATTGCCTTGTTTCTTTGTAGGTGAAACTGCTTGTAAGTAGGAAGAAGCTTGTTTGAAAGGTCAAAGATAGATATCTGTTCATAATTTCAACAGTTGATTGATCTAGTAGTAGTTTTTGGGTATAGTTGTATTGCAAAAATAATTCAGGCCTTTCTAAGCATACCATAATGTCTTGTTAGAACTGTAAAATCTTTTTTTATTGATCTGTGCTATGGAAGGTCAATTTAATATGTTTAATTTAGCAGAAACTGTAATGAAGCTTGCTGTGGGTTGAGACTTTGTTAGTGTATATTTCCGTCATTCTACTTACACATAAATTTATATGTATCATATATATAGTACATAAAAATATGACACTACTTAGTAAAACAGTCTTGGTGGAAAAAGCCTATAAAGTAAGAAACTTGAGGGAAGAAAATGAAAACGAGTAAATAAAGTAACAAAGGAGTTCTAATATGGATGAACCTGGAAACTTGGACAAATACTAGGTTTTTTCATAAGAACCAGAAGGTTTTGAGCCAGTGTGCCAGGTATTATGGGTCACTTTCTTGATGAGTCCTTTCTAATATGCTGGAATAATTGTGCAATACTGTGTGCCCCATCTCTTGCCATCCCATGCCAGCAGTACCCTACTGGATCCTCTGTCTCCGTAACACCTCAGCTATCAAACCAGTCCTGTTTCTCTGACTATGTTAGTCATAAGTACCTCATTCTACCTAGTACACCTGCTTGGTACTCCTATCTACATAAAACTATGGTTGTGCCAAACAGAGGTAACAGAAATAAAGCAGTAGGTGTAGCCACCAGGTCAAAAGAAAAAATCCTGCTGCAACTTAATGGCTTTAAACTTAAACAGGGGAACTTTAGGTTAGATCTAAGGAAGAAGTTCTTCACAGTGAGGGTGGTGAGGCACTGGAATAGGTTGCCCAAGGAAGTTGTGAAAGCTCCAACCCTGGCAGTGTTCAAGGCCAGGCTGGACAGAGCCTTGGGTGACATAGTTCAGTGTGTTGTGTCCCTGCTTGTGGCAGGGGGGTTGGAACTAGATGATCTTAAGGTCCTTTCCAACCCAAACCATTCTATGATTCTAACTATTGTAAGTCAAAGCAAAGTTGCAGGCAGGTCAGCACAAGTTCAGAGCAGTCATAGAATCAGAATGGTTTGGGTTAGAAAGGATATTTAAAGATCATATAAAGATCATCTGCACAGCAGGGACCATTTTTCACTAGAGCAGGTTGCTCCAAGCCCTTGTGTCCAACCTTGCCTTGAGCACTGCCAGGGATGGGACAGCCACAGCTTCTCTGGGGAACTTGTGCCATTGTCTCACCACCCTAATCGTAAAATAATTCTTACTTATGTCCAAGCTGAACCTACTTTCTGCCAGTTTAAAGCTATTCCCCCTTGTCCGGTCACTACAAGCCTCGATTAAAAAGTCTCTGTCTTTCTTACAAGCCCCCTGTAAGAATTGAAATGCCTCAAAGTCTCCCCAGAGCCTTCACTTCTCTGGACCTGACAACCCCAGCTCTCTCAGCCTTTCTCCATAGCAGAGGTACTCCACCCCCCTGATAATCTTTGTGGCCTTCTCTGGCCTTGCTTCAGGAGGCCCATGTCCTTCCTAAGTTGTTGCTGCCAGAGCTGGACACCATTCTCCAGTTGGGGTCTCATGAGAGTAGAGCAGAGGGTGAGAATCACCCCTCAACCTGCTGGTCACGCTTCTTTGGATGCAGCCCAGGATACGGGTGGCTTTCTGGGCTGCAAGTGCACACTGCTGGCTATTATCTCATTCTTCATCCACCAATATCCCTTTGGGAAGCCTCAGTCCTGAGGTCTTGCAAGTCCAGAACAAAGCTGAAACAAGGTATATATGAATTGGGATGGTTTTTAAATTTAAGAAGCTGCATTACAGAAAAGGATTAGTTTGGGCTCAGGTTTCAGGTGTACATCTATACAGTAATTGAGGGTACCATTTGTTTGGTTTGTTAGTTTGCAATTCCTTGGTATTTTTGTCTAAATATGAGGGGAGGAAAAAAATACCTTCTTTTGTGTCATTCCAAGTGGCCAAACTTCAGAGTGCTGCAGTGATAACAATACATGACAGCAAATTTTTAATGATCAAAAAAAGTGTGTTTTAAGTACTTTTCATAGGTGCATTCTGAAAGACTAAAATCTGCTCTTGTTTGTGGAGGCTGCTTATACTGTGTTAAGGAAAGACAGGATCGAAAGAAAGGATAGAAGAAATACCTACTGAAAGAAGTTGCTGAACCTGGGTTTACAAACAGATTTATTGGTCATTAGTCTCAGTAGCTTTTGCCCTTGTATCCTTGATGCCTTCTGACCACTTTGCATTAGCATGAAGAATACCATCAGAAATTGAACCTCTGCCCATCTGTCTTGTTCTGCAATCCTCCTTCCCTCGTTCGTGTTCTGAAGAGTTCATTCATATTCACTGTTTCACCTTTCACACAGTGAATTTCTTCCACGATCCATTCCCATAAGGTTTCTGCCCTCTGCTGTCCACTAAACTGCATCCTCCCAACTCTCACATTACTTCTGCCAGCAAAGGTCAAGGTTACTGCTCGATTCCCCTTTTCCATGATGCGTTGTCATACTGCAGTGTATATCTGCTCTTTCAGTAATTGACTGGTTTGACACATTTGTTACTTAAAAATGAAATCCTTCATACTCATTTAAAGAAATTTTCATGTTTCTGAAGCTTTAGGTACCCATGCATTTTCTCTAGCATATAAAACTCATAGAATCCTTCTTTTCATCTCTTTACAATATATTGCTCTACAAAGTATATCTTACTTCATGTTCCTGATATTGTTATGATCCCTTAAGAAAAGTTTGAGTGAACAACTGCGTGGGACTGTGCTGTTTAGCTGTCATTAAAGAATCACAGGATTGTTTGCGTTGGAAGGGACCTTAAAGCTCATCCAGCTCCAACCCCTGCCACAGGCAGGGACACCTTCCACTAGAGCAGGTTGCTCCAAGCCCCTGTGTCCAACCTGGCCTTGAACACTGCCAGGGATGGGGCAGTTTCTCTGGGCACCCTGTGCCAGCGCCTCACAGGGAAGAATTTCTTCCTTATATCTAATCTCAATCTCCCATCTCAGTTCAAAGCCATTCCTCTTTGTCCCGTCACTACATTCTGTTATAAAAAGTCCCCAGAATATCATATATTGGTGGACTTTGGTAATGCCTGACAATGTAAGATGATGTATCCTCACGTGTGAGTACAAAGCTTTCATCTCTTCTGAGGTTTCTTCTACCACCTGACTTCATTCTTACTTTTGTAATTTTTATAGGCTAATGAGAGGTCTTGCAGAGGACCTGGTTTCTCCAGCGTAGTGCTCGACTTCATGTTCTACTCACTGATACTCATTGTTAACTCAACACTAGTGTTCTGTCACTAGGTAGGTCAGATATCACTTCTGTCGAGCTCACTCATTCTAATGACCTGGTTTTCTTTTCTTCTCTTTTCCCTTTCTTACTTTTCTTCTGTTTTCAGCAATTTTAAACCAGCTTTCACAGCCAGGAATACATATTTTATATTGTTTAAAATCTGACTTGTCTTATGCATAAATTATTAACATTTGTCCTCAATGGTTATAAAAATGATTCTGGCTAAAATGAGAATGGGAAATTATATCTAATATCTTCAAGATTGGAGAGCACTAGTTTCTGAGTCTTCAAGGAATAGTTAGTAGAGTATACAGAGTAATATAGAATATATATATTTTTATTAAATACATAGTTATATATATAGTAAATAGTAGCTTGGACAGGCTGTTAACTTTCTAATCATAATATTTTGTTCATGTGTCACATTTTGTAGGTCTGCTCATACACTTCAGCCTTCTTCAGGGGATGAAATCTCTACTAACGTGTCTGTTCAGCTGTACAACGGAGAGACCCAACAGCTTATCATCAAGTTAGAAAATATTGGAACAGAACCACTGGAGAAACTAGAGGTCACAGCAAAAACAGTCAACACCAAGGGTGTGTATGCTGATTTAGGCTTCTAGATAATTACTTTGATAAAAGAGGGACTAGTTGAGTTACACTTCTTTTAGATCAGTTTAGAATAAATATTGTAATAATCCATGTTATGTAACTGGAATCAGTTACTTTGATTTTATTGTAGGATTATGGAAATGAAAGAGAATGAATGAAAATGAAAGGAGCCGTAGAACCATGTGTGTGGTAAAGGGTATCACCTGCTTTTTGAAAATCTAGATTTCATTTTAATGTTACTTAGGAAAATAAAATCCTGAGGCATTAACGAGCAGAAGACAGGAACCTTGGGTCTAAATTTTTTTCTCCTTATGTCTAAATATACTGATTAGTTAATTAAATAAATTACCATTAGCAGTAATGTCTTACTTGAGGGAGTTGGAGTAAATAATCCTACTTCTCTGTCACTCAGTGAACAATAAGAAAAGAATTGGGTAAAAGACTTTAAAAAACAAGGCAATGGATGATATATTGTGAGTTAAATGATTAATTGAAGGTATGGAAGAAATACAGTACATCTGCTCCCACTTATTTCTCCTAAAATACTCTCTATATATCAGTACTAAAAACTAGTCTGATGGGTGAACCTTGCTTTTGTTTTGTGATGTGTGTTATTGGTTTTGGTTTGTCCTCTGAGGCATCGTTATGAAAATGACTATGAACAGAAGCACTGCAGATGACAAGCAAAATAATCTTTATTGACAATAGAAATACCTTGTTTCAGTGCAGGTTTTGTTCTGTCAGTGACAGAGTATTAAAATGCAATGTGATGCCTGGTGATTTTTGTTCATTTCAGCATTTGAGCTTGTGGCTCTTTTTGTTAACAGAGTATCCTCTTCTCTGTAACCTGAGAGAATCAGAGTTGCCAGTCATTTAAGAATAGATTTTCTGCCTGAGACTTGTTACCAAGAATGATTTTAGAAGCTGAAACGTATGATGACTTACTGTTCTTTCTCCAGTAAATCCAACGTGCTTCTGCTGTGCTTGGTGCTGTACGGATGTAACTGAAAGACCAAATACAGCACATGTATTGAATGGTGAACTTGATGAAATAACACGTATTGAGTGGTGAAATATACTGGCCTCTGAACCAGATATTCATCAGACTCTTAGTACATAACATTACATGATTAATTGGTTCAGAATTTTGAAAAAGTGACTTGAGAACTTTAAATTCACCATAATTCAGTTACAACTTTTGTTAAAAACAGTAGGGAAAAAGGAGAAAAGTCAATATACACAGCTGTGAGTTCAGTAAAACCTTACTTTTACCTAATCCTTCATTTTCTTTCACTGGAGAAAATGCCTACAATGAAACCTGTTTGTGTGTTTGACAGACTCTTAGATATTAAGTGTGATAATTCTCTTTATCAGAAAAAGAAAAGTTTTTCTGAGTATGCATATTTCTTAGATCACCATTTTGGAAAAACAGAAATGAGAGCACGTTTTGAGAGGCACCTAATGATACTTGTTCTGAGTGTGAGAACCCTGCCATCCAAACCATAGAGTAATAGAAGTCTACATGGGCAGGGACCTCCGGAAATAGTTTTATACAACGTCCTTGTGAAGGCAAAAGTTTACATCAGGTTATCCAGAGTCCTGTCAAGTAGAATCTTCTGTTTCTTGTACTGTTCAGACTGAGATCGTGATATTCAGAAGCAAAGTGCGCCCCTATGTTTGGAACTGTGTGCTTGAGATAAACCCTGTTATCAGAGGAAAATACACAAGTATGACTTTTTACATCACTGTGTGCTGCGGGCATGATGTAAAGCGCTGAAATAAACTGTCTGTAGCAGAAGAGCCACATTGAGCATGTTGTTTTAAATGTGATTGCATGTAGGCCTGGCAAAGGATGAAGCTTTGCCTTCTTGGCAAATGGACTCTCTTCCATTTTAGTTATTATTGTAAAGTGATAGAAAGGCATAAAGATGAACTCCTGATATAGTGTGACATGAGATTCTGGTGATCAATGGGGAACTTAAGATTTGTCATGCCAGCAGCTCCGTTTAGTCAGTGAATACTCTGTGCATGGAAATAAGGTAGGTGCAACATTAAACCATCTCTAATAGTAATACAAACTCTTGATATTGTAATACCAAGCTGAGAGCACATGCAGGCACATATGAACTGTCTGTAGAGCATTAAGAAGTTGTCTCTTGTATGTTCTTTACTGCTCCTCAGCTGTAATGTGCCTGTGATTTAAGCTGCTCAAGGTCTCCTTAGTCATCTTCATCTGCCATGACCACAGCTTGCCTGTCAACTTGGGAGCCCGTGAGAAGTTGTCATCTAATTTCAGCCAAATGCAGAGTTTTCAATGATCCTTTATTTCACCTGATTTGCTTTAGGTATTTTAGTCTTGGCTCGTAAATCCTTAGTACCTGCTGCATGCCTGCCTGTCTGACTTACTTTCCTTGTGTTTCTGAGGCCATCTTTTAGCATAAAGATGAATGCTGTAAATGGCAACCATTCTCTGGATGGGATTAGCTGTTGCAGTGCAATGCCCTTCATTATGTTAGCTGTATACAGTTGCTTCTCTTGAGGAAGCCCACTTCTCTGGCATTGTTTTCAATGGTGTCTTGTGAATGAGAATCTCTGGAGATCAGGCTCTGAAACGTGCCTTCCCTTACTTCCTCTCTTCTGTTCTTTCAGGTGCACCTCTTAGTGCTTTTTCCACTCAGGCCCTCAGATAAATGACCAGAAATTGCAGCTCATAAAGGACATCACAGGGTTTTGAGTCCTTTAGCAGCCGTGTGTTACGAACAGATCCCGAGGCACATCAGTAAGAGGGACTTGTCATGCTGGCACAATAAACACGTCTGTCATGTCTTTTAATGTCTCATTGCACGACCCTGTCTAGGAGGCTGTGGTGTCTGTAGGTTGGACATCACATGTATACTGTCAAGGTCAACTCTGTGTCACCTCATATTGTCCTTCTCTAGGTCAGATAGTCTAATGCTTTTTTTAGAATGATGACATGCAAAGCAGGATGCCTTTCATAGACTCATTGATTTATTTGGGTTGAAGGGACCTTAAAGCTCCTCCAGCTCCAACCCCTGCCACGGGCAGGGACACCTTCCACTAGAGCAGGTTGCTCCAAGCCCCTGTGTCCACCCTGGCCTCAAACACTGCCGGGGATGGGGCAGCCACAGCTTCTCTGGGGAACTAATACCAGCTTCTCAGCACCCTCACAGGGAAGAGCTTCTTCCTTGTATCTAGTCTAAATCTCTCTGTCAGTTCAAAGCCATTCCTCTTTGTCCTATCACTACATGCCCTTGTAAAAAGTCCCAGCCTTTGTTTCCAGTCAGCTCTTGTCAGAGGCTTGCTAGGTCTCACTAATGGGGTGCACTCTAAAAGCTTTGATAACCCAACTGCTTGATCCACTTGGGCAAATATAACACTGATATTTTCAAACTTGAAGCACTGAGAGTGTGCCACGTGTTCTTACCAGCCTCTCGAGTTCTTAGGCTTAGTAGTGAGCACCAGCTGCACATAGTGAATGAAGTTGGATGATGAAGGAAAACCTCAATGAACTTTCTTAGAAGTAGTTGGCCTCTGGAATTTAAACATAGAGTAATAAATTCAGCTGTCTAGCTGTATTCTTCCCATGGTGTTGGAACGCATCTGCTTGCTGTCTCAGCCGTTTAACTGTGCCAAGCCACAATTAATCATAGAATAGTTAGGGTGGGAAAGGACCTTAAGATCATCCAGTTCCAACCCCCCTGCC
>NW_009927799.1:65893-89861 GCF_000696875.1 Nestor notabilis | reverse complement strand
GAACACCACCAGGGTTGGAGCATTCACAACTTCCTTGGGCAACCTATTCCAGTGCCTCACCACCCTCACTGTGAAGAACTTCTTCCCTATATCTAGTCTAAACTTCCCCTGTTTAAGTTTGAACCCATCACCCCTTGTCCTACCGCTAGAGTCCCTAAGGAAGATCCCTCCCCCAGCATCCTTATAGGCCCCCTTCAGACACTGGAAGCTGCTCTGAGGTCTCCACGCAGCTTCTCTTTTCCAGACTGAACAGCCCCAACTTTCTCAGCCTGTCTCCATACGGGAGCTGCTCCAGCCCTCTTATCATCCTCGTGGCCTCCTCTGGACTTGCTCCAACAGCTCCATGTCCTTTTTCTGTTGAGGACACCAGAACTGGACACAATACTCCAAGTGAGGCCTCACAAGAGCAGAGTAGAGGGGCAGGATCACCTCCTTTGACCTGCTGGTCACGCTTCTTTTGATGCAGCCCAGGATACGGTTGGTTTCTGGGCTCAAGCACACACTGAAGCCTGCTCATGTCGAGTTTCTCATCAACCAGCACCCCCAAGTCCTTCTCCTCAGGGCTGCTCTGAATCTCTTCTCCACCCAGCCTGTAGCTGTGAAATAAAAACCTACTCTGAGGTCCAGGTAACCCATTTGAAGAACTGTGGATATCCAGGAATAGATCTATTTATCTCTTTTTTTTTGCCAAACAAAACTGTCAAGTCTTTCACATTGGGTATGTTCCTTAGAGAGCTGTGAATACGCACAGGCTTTTCTCCAGTTAGTCCAAACATCCTCGAGAAGGTAGGACAAGAAGTGATAGTGTCTCAGCCCCAGTCTAGCTGCCATTAGTTTACTAACTGGGTTTCTCAGCTGAAGTCTTTTCTCTGCCCACACATGACTTGAGATAATGATTTTGTATGATTCCTAGTATTTTTCCACTCATACAAACATTAAATGCTTCATTATTTTAGAGCCATTTTTCCCTCTTTATAGAGGTACTTGCTAATTGCCTAGAGGAAACTCTGCTCGGCTATGTTTACTTTGTAAAGAGCATAACAGGTCCTGCAAGTTCTACCAGATCTGAATTCAAAACACTCTAGATTGTGTCTTCATTTTGAAATATGTTGTTTTTTCCCAGTATCAAAGTAGAATTAATAATAATATTGGTATGCAGCCTATGAGCCATTGAATTTACTGGTGCTTTTTACCTTGTAATTCTAGTGTGCACACCCCAGTTTCTCATTAAAAACAAAAGGCAGCAGATACTCTGAATTGCTAAATACACAGTTTTCATTTTTACTAGAATTTCATACACTTGGGGAAGTTAAGATGTATGAATGCCAGTGCTTATGAATTCAGAACTCGGAGTTATTTTGAGGTCCTGTGTACTCTGATAGCAACATCAGTTTCAGTTGGTGAGGCATCAAGAATCAGATGTGCAGATGACCACAGAAGTCTGAAGAGCTTTGTTACCATGAAGCACGTCAGATTTCTGTCTTCAGGTGTCTGATCATAATTGCATTTAGTGTACTTTGTGCATGTTGAATTCAGAGATGTGGAGTTCTCTGGTCTCATCCTTCCGTGCTAGTTGGAAGCTGCTCTTGCGTTTGTATTTCTTTTTAGCTGCTCAGCTTGAGAAGCAGCAGTTCTGGTTGTTCCACCCAGGCTTCACCTTTCAGCTGTAGTCTGTTAGGTTTTTCTTTCCACATAGTTTCTTCTCTTTCCCCCCAGTTTTCCAAGTGGACCTCCAGGCTCAGCTTCATCTTTTTATCCTCCTGTGTTTTTTGCAGATTTGTGTTTGTCAGGAATCTACAGGTGTGCTCGTAACATATATATCTACATATATACAGTTTATTGGATGCTTTATGTTCAGTTTGCAGTTTGAGGCTATCTGCAGATGATAACGCTGTGGTTAACAGAGGATTCAGTTCCATCCTGTCCTGTTCGCCCACAGAAAGACAAAGACATAAGATTTTACATGTCCTACTAGGGCTAATGGTCCATCTCAATACTCACTAGGGGATGCTGCTTAGGGAAAGCACGCAAGTCTTGCCTCTGTTGTGTTTCTGTTGTGCTTGCTCAGCATGTAGGTGTGTGCATTCATAGCCTTTTTAATTATCCCTTTGTGGATTTGCCCGTGAATTTGCCTGTCCCATTCTGAAGCTGCTGGTACTGCTCATCTCTGCAGCCTCCTGTAGCAGCAGATTCCAGAAGTTCACTAGCAGAGAGGTAGGAAAGTGCTGTATCTGTTTTAATCTGATCTCCTCCTAGTTTTATCAAATGTTCCCAGTTCTCAGACCAGGGAATTCAGTGAGCAACGTTTCTGCTTTCACTTTCTCTGCCATGTTAATAATGTTTACAACCTGCAGTCGTCTTTCCCTGCTCAGCCGTTCAGCCTGAAGGGTCTCTGCTCACATGGCAGCTGCTCCACACCTTTATCATTTTGGTTACTGTTCTTTAGACTGTCTCTAGTTCTAGTACGTCCTCCATGTAGTACAGAGATCAAATCTGAAGTGTTTAGGATGTGAGCACACCAAAGCAGTGGCAAACTGCTTCCCCCTTTGACTTGCTCTCAGTATCCTTCCTGATGATGATCTGGGTTTTTTGTTTTCTTTGGTTTGGTTTTCTGTTGCTGCTCTTGTGGGGATGGTACGAGTCAACTGTGAGAAGCTGTGGTGACTCCCTGGTTTCTTTGTGGAGTTGCAATTGCCAGTTCCAAGTTCCAGGCATAGCTTGTATTTCCCGCTGCCTCCTCCAGTTGTATTATTTTACCTTTATGTATATTGAAGTCTATTTTTTGTTTGCTCACTTGATTTCATGAGGTTCTTGTTTGTGATGTTACTGCTGCCCCAAATGATTTTGCAGCCTACTCATGATAAACTCTCTAGAAATGAATCTGGTCAAGTGGTGGATGTAATTTACATAACCATTTAATGCTGATAGTGTTTTGTTTTGGCAGACCTTAAAGCCTGTTAAGAGTTATACTGGGTTAGGGTAACCCAAAGTCAGATTATGGGTAAGATGTTCCATTTGTTACAGTTTTAGTGATTTAATGTCAAGTAAAATAAATAATAAAAGAAGTTAATAATTTAAACTCGTGACTAACAGGCGCTTTTAACTTGTTTGCTAAACACAAATGTTGGACAGTAGAAACTCCTGAATAAAGGCATGCCTCAAGTAAGACTGTTTCCCACTGAACTGAAAGGTTTGAAGCCCCATGCCATAGCAGAGAAGCTCTTCCCTGTGAGGATGCTGAGGCGCTGGCACAGGGTGCCCAGAGGAGCTGTGGCTGCCCCATCCCTGGCAGTGTTCAAGGCCAGGTTGGACACAGGGGCTTGCAGCATCCTGCTTTAGTGGAAGGTGTCCCTGCCCGTGGCAGGGGGTTGGAGCTGGAGGAGCTTTAAGGTCCCTTCCAAACCATTCTTCCATGAGTCTGTAATTCACTCTGATAATGATTACTGAGCAAGCTGAAGGAAACATTATTAAACTATAAACCGATCTCAGATAAATATAAATTAGAGTTTTCTCTACAGTTTAACTCATAGCTCAAACATTTAGACCTTGTCTTGTAATTGTAGGTGTTAAATTTGAGAGTGTCTGCAAGGGCTGTTCTCACATGGAAAGTTTTTTCAATTATAATATCTTCAAATAAATCCCCTGCTTAATGAAAATACATTTTGGAAACAATTTGTTCATTAAACTGAAGATAAGTTCAAGTGCTTGGGAGGTGTCATTGGTCTTTGCTTACACTGAGGAAGAACATCCTTTTGGCATAATAGATTTTTACTTACCAGGAAAAGGGGATAGAGATTGCTGTTCCTGCTAAGCTACTTCTTTTCTTGAAAATAGAAGAAAATCAGAACACTGATATGGTTACAGCTAACTTATTAGAGGAGGTCGAGATGACTTTAAGGAAACAATTACTAGGATAATATTTTTATTCTTGCCTCATCTTTGTTATAAAGATGTCTATACTATTGATTTGATGTGAAAAAGCACAAGACAGCTATTGATGGTCTGTGAGAAAAACTTGTCTGAGGCACAAAGGAGTTGTAGAAGTTAATGGAAAAATACTCACTTTTGTTTCTGTGCAAAACAACCAAGTTTGGACTGGAATTCTAATTACCTTTTTAAAAAGATCCTTATTTCTAGATGGTAGGTGTTGAGGCAATATTCCCACCCTGTTTTCACACACAGGGATCATAGATGAGGGTTTTGAAAGGCTCTGAAATAGAATCATAGAGTAGTTAGGGTTGGAAAGGACCTTAAGATCATCTAGTTCCAACCCCCCTGCCATGAGCAGGGACACCACACACTAAACTATGTCACCCAAGGCTCTGTCCAGCCTGGCCTTAAACGCCTCCAGGGTTGGAGCATTCACAACTTCCTTGGGCAACCTATTCCAGTGCCTCACCACCCTCACTGTGAAGAACTTCTTCCTTAGATCTACCCTAAAGTTCCCCTGTTTAAGTTTAAACCCATTACCCCTTGTCCTACCACTAGAGTCCCTAATGAATAGTCCCTCCCCAGCATCCTTGTAGGCCCCCTTCAGATACTGGAAGGCTGCTATAAGGTCTCCACGCAGCTTCTCTTCTCCAGGCTGAACAGCCCCAACTTTCTCAGCCTGTCTTCATACGGGAGGTGCTCCAGCCCTCTTATCATCCTCATGGCCTCCTCTGGACTTGCTCCAACAGCTCCATGTCCTTTTTCTCTTGAGGACACCAGAACTGGACACAATACTCCAAGTGAGGTCTCAGTGTCCAAGTGAGGTCAAATGCCAGTACACTAACTTGCGTTTACATACAGTTGCCTGATGTGAAGTAGAGATGAGCTGTGTGACTTCAGGTGGACCCTGTGTTACACAAAGCAGTGCTCAAATGGTGTTTCACTGAGCCTGTGGGAGAATTCTTCAGTGTGCTTTGGAGGTGGTATGCATTGCTACAGTAAATGAGTAAATATAGTATTAGGATTCGACCAGTCAAACCAGCATGTTTATTTTCTTAAATGTTAATGAATTTATGGAAGTATCGGGTTGACCCTGGCCAGAACTGGAGCCCACAACCAGTTGCTCGCTCATTCCCACATTGCTTCCCCAGGCAGGGAATGGAAGTGAATCAGAAGGACGAAAGTGAGAAGACTCAAAGATTGTTTAATAAGCAAAGAAAAGAGGAAGAAAAAACAAAATGACATTTTATAGCATGGAATCGTAGGATCCCAGACTGGTTTGTGTTGGAAGGGACCTAAAAGCCCCTCCAGCTCCACCCCCTGCCCCGGGCAGGGACACCTTCCACTAGAGCAGGTTGCTCCAAGCCCCTGTGTCCAACCTGGCCTTGAACACTGCCAGGGATGGGGCAGCCACAGCTTCTCTGGGCAGCTTCTCTGGCAATGCAGAGTGGGAAAAGAGAAAGTCTTGGTGCCATGCAAGTGCTACAGGGATGGCCAAAAGCTGGTGAACTATCAACACTGTTCTAGTTATAAATCCAAAACACAGCATGAGGCAGGCCCCTGTGAAGAAAATTAACTCCATTTCAGCCAGACACTCTATAATGGATTTCCTACCCCAGGGTTATTCGAGTGTAGAAGAGAAATAAGGTATTAACAGATACTTCTTGTGCCTATTTAGTATCTGAAGTAAGGTGGATGCAGGAAGAAGCCTCAGTGTTATTGTATCATTGTAATCTGTAACAACCTTTTCTGTTATTCTGAAAAGAAAAACTTTCTCTTACATAAAGTTCACAGAATATCACTGTTTGATTGCTTTTGCTGAAGGTACTGAAATGCCTCTAGCTTTTGGCATGCTTCAGAACTTGGTATAAGACATAACTAATTTTCCCTTCCTCTTAAAGCAGACGTAACTTCTGCTTCTCTTTATTTCATAGAATCATAGAATGGTTTGGGTTGGAAAGGACCTTAAGACCATCTAGTTCCAACCCCCCTGCCATGGGCAGGGACACATCACACCAGACCATGGTACCTGAACACCGCCAGGGATGGGGCATTCACAACTTCCTTGGGCAACCTATTCTTCGGCTCATGTCAAGCTTCTCATCAACCACCCCCCCCAAGTCCTTCTCTGCAGGGCTGCTCTGAATCTCTTCTCTACCCAGCCTGTAGCTGTGCCTGGGGTTGTGCCGACCCAGGTGTAGGACCTTGCACTTGTCTTGGTTAAACTTCATGAGGTTGGCATCGGCCACCTCACAAGCGTGTCCAGGTCCCTCTGGATCCCATCCCTTCCCTCCAGCTTGTCCACCGAGCCACACAGCTTGGTGTCGTCGGCAAACTTGCTGAGGGCACCTCAATCCCACTGTCCACGTCACCCACAAAGATGTTGAACAACACAGGTCCCAACACCGATCCCTGAGGGACACCACTCGTTACGGCAAGATGGATCTCTTGATGTTACTGGAGCACTGAGGAGACTGAATAACTGGATAATTTATTTCAATGTGTTGACAAAAAGTAAATATTAGGGTTATTTTCCTCAAATTATCTTCTGGCATGTTAGGCTTGGGAGAGAGGTTAAGTATTACACAAGCCTCATCTCATATGGAATAATGATAAATAGTTTATCAAACAAATATCTTTTAACACGAACTGATCCTGTTTTGTCTCATATGCTTTACACTTCTCAGTTTTGAGAAAGGACTTTATGTTATGAAAGAGAATGGTCTTTCCAGTCTTCTCCTTGCTCAATAAGTAATTAACTAATGATGTTAGTTATGAACTTAAATATATATAAAACTTAAATATGTATATGCTAATGAAAGAATTACTTATTTTCATACAGAGAAGCTGTATGGAGACTTCTTGAGTTGGAAGCTAGAAGATACGCTCTCCCAGTTTCCTCTAAAACCTGGAAAGGTTGCAACACTTACTGTAAACATCAAAGTGAAGCTGGACTTTTCATGCCAAGAAAACCTTCTGCAAGATCTCAGTGATGGTAAGTTTGTAATTCCCCCTTGCTGCAAGGGTTGAATGTACTTCTGTATGTACAACTTCTGAACATACCCTTATCCAATTGTTTTACCTTATTTTTACCCTCATTCAATTTGTTTTACAATGTAGTGTGTGATGTGGCTGTGTGTTTTCATATTTTTGTCTTGTGACCCAAAGACAATTCTTCAGTGAGCTGTAGGGATTGAAGACTGAATTTTTGTGACACTTTGTGTGTGACAGTCTGACCAAACAGACCCATGATGAGACCTTGCCCTGGTGTCTTTTTCTTGATGGAGAGTGTCTTTGATGTGTCTTTGTGTCCTTATCTTCTGAAGATAGTTTGAAAACATCCGTGGGCTTTCAAGAGAAAGAACATGAAGTTGATTATTCAGTTATCCAAGATTATAGAATTAGTAATCGTAGTTGACTGCAGTTTTGCCAGAAGTGAGATACTGAAATGTCCCAGCACAAGAGGCACGTGGACGTGCTTGAGCAAGTCCAGAGGAGGCCACAAACATGCTCTGAAGGCTGGAGCACCTCTCCTATGGAGACAGGCTGAGAGAGTTGGGCTTGTTTAGCCTGGAGAAGAGAAGACTCCTTAAGGGAAGACCTTAGAGCAGCGCCAGTGCCTAAAGGGGCTACAGGAAACCTGGAGAGGGGCTTTGAACAAGGGCCTGTAGGGACAGAACAAGGGGTGATGGCTTCAACCTGCCAGAGGGGAGATTTAGGTTAGACATTAGGAAGAATTGCTTTACTATGAAGGTGGTGAGACAATGGAACAGGTTGCCCAGAGGCTGCCCCATCCGTGGCAGTGCTCAAGGCCAGGTTGGACACAGGGGCTTGGAGCAACCTGCTCTAGTGGAAGGTGTCCCTGCCCATGACAGGGAGATGGAACTGACTGAACTTTATGGTCCCTTCCAACACAAACCATTCTAGAAGTCTATGAAATGTAGGGCAAAATGCCATAATATTTGTACTGAAAGAAAGTTTCATCTGCTTGAACTCATAGTATAACCCCCCCCCACAATGTTTGCTTGTATTAGAATTATCTGGAATTACAAGTACCAGATACTTGTAATGAAGATTTCCTTTTTATGGCAAACACACAGTCTCACTGGAGTAATTGCTATACTCTGTATTTTTTCAATTGCATGATATATTTCCACTGATTGGATTAACTTGACAAAGCAAGATATTCCTATATTAAAAAAGTATCATTATTATTTGGACTGTTTCCCAGAATCCAGTTGCAGGTATGCTTATCAGTATCATTAATCCTTAAAAAGTAGATGTTTTCACTGTATTAAAAATAAAACAAAATTCCTTGCATAGCTTACTGAAGCAGAACAGGACTGATTTCCATGAGCCATCTTGCAAAGGTATTTAGACAGAAGTTGTATTAATTGTTAGTAAATATTAAAAGACTTTGGTTTTTAAACCTCCCGGGTGTAAAATACAGAAACTAGATAAAATATTTGTGGATTTAACGGCACAAAACCCGGTGTTGCTGCACTAAGATTTACTTTAGAACTTATTGGAAAAGCTGATAGTGGAGGAAGTCCATACTGGGATATCACTGTGCAAACACAGCTGCCAAGGAATTGAGGCTTTGAGAAATGCCCTTGGTAGAAAATGCAATTCCATGCAGCACAATTTCTGCTACAAATTGAGACCCAGGGGTTGGGGGAGCAGATCTGATGCTGACTATGGGAGGATTTTACTGTTTCAGGAGCAGATGATGCCACATTACTTAGAGATCATTGAACTTTTGGTCCTCAAATACCCTGTAGATGACCTCTCTTTTCCATGGAAATTCTAATGGCTTATTGCTTCCTTACTTTACAAGAGCTTTTCTTAGCTCAAAATTAAATTCATTATTTATTACATTGTGTGGAAAAGGGCACAAGTCAGTTGATGCAAAATTTAATGTGAACTTAGGAAGCTTAGCTTTTATACCTTGACAGGTTAACATTAAGAGGAAAGAAAGCAGAGTAATTCAGCTCATGGCCATAGGATTCCAGGCTTTTATTTTCCCTCCTTGTTTTCCTTTTTCCCCCCAACAGCAAAATGTCTGGCACAATCTTTTTGTTTCAAGACAAACATTGGTTAACAGTGGGACTTGATGATCCTAAAGGTCTTTTCCAACCTAAATGATTCTATGATTCTAAATGAGAAGGAACTTGATCAGTGTGATCAGTATAACATGTATCAAAGTCACTACTTTAAAAGCCAGACATTACTGTCTCTCGTGCCAGTTTTGTTGATTTCATTTTTGCAGCTTCCAAATATTTGTACATCTGTAGCATTTCCTTCACTTGCCCTATCTCCAGAAAGCTTTCAAGGCTCTCTGAAGCTGCACTTGCCCAGCAGTTTTTCAGATGAAATCACAAACAAACAGAATATTTTATAGAAGGAGAAGATAATGTACTTGTCAGGTTTGACATCAAACAGTTGTGGGATTTAGATTTGGGCCCCTCTTTCTTACCTGTATCTAACTTCTGTGGGACAACATACGAATAAGATCTTTGAAGAACTTTTCTACCTTATTATGTCTGGCTTCTTTTGAGTGGTTGTGGAACTGAAGCCTGGGAGCAATTCAACCTTTTCTCATTCAGTAATGATAAAGGAGTAGAATTCCTTAGTGTCCCTTTGGAACTCTACTTATGTTTGAGTGCTATTTGCTGTGCGTAATCTTAAAGTGCTATTAGAGATGCTGAGTACCTTGACATCTTTACTTGCTACTTCACTTTTTCTGTATTGCTTTTAATGTTGCAAATATTGTACTATCTAAAGAGGCAGGAAAGAGCCTGAAGAACAGTAGAGCTAGAAAAATCAGTGGTAACTGTGGCATGACTTTTAATCATATGGTAGCTACGGTAGCTTTTTCTTTTGAAGACCAGATTTATAATGATGATCAAAATACTTTTGTCTTCTAAAAGTAATGCCCTTATCAGGGCGTCTGTTACTTTGATCTGTTTTCATTTGCTGCTGAAATTGTTTCCTTTTGCGCTGTTTGTAATCAGGACATAGTACAGAAAGAATAAATTACTGTTGTTTCTGGTGATACACTTATCCAATTGGAAAATAAACTAAGTTATCAATCAAAATTGCTGATCTAATTCTTGTGTGTTGATGGTATACCATCTTGTAAGGAAAAATATTAGATGTTCTTCTAGATTAAAGGAAGCAAAAACACATAAGTGACTGTACAGGATCAGATCAATGACCGTCTACTCCAATATCCTGGCTGTGATAGTGGCTAAGAGCAGATGTCTGTGGCAGAATATAGGGAAAATCATAAACATACATGCTACTACTTTCCTTTAGGCTCTTGGGCTCCAAGTAGCGTTAGCTTAGGAACTTCCAGAGCCTGATATGGTTTCTCTGGTTTTAAGCGTTGTTAGTCATTGTTAGTGGGGTTTCTCTTTCATTAAATTCTCTGTTCTCTACATCAGCACTGTGCAACATGCTGTGGCAAGAAGAATCACAGCTAAATTACTTTTAGCAGCTTTGCATGTAGTGGTATCCTTACATTACCTGGTTCTTGGATTGCAAGAAACTGGTAACAGTACATCTTCTAAATATCGTAACTACAGTCATGGTTGCCCGAAGAAATGGTAAATGCTTCATCCCTGGCAACGTTCAAGGCCAGGTTGGACAGACCTTGGGTAACATGGTCTAGTGTGAGGCATCCCTGCCCATGGCAGGGGGTTGGAACTAGATCTTAAGGTCCTTTCCAACCCAAACCATTCTATGATTCTGTGATTTTATACATTTCCTCACGTCATTGTTACAGTGGTCTCTTTTGCAGACTGAAGGTTTCTAACTGGCTTAGTTCCTCCTGTCATGGAAACAGTTCTGTATTTTATATATATACCAGCCTTGTCCGTTTTGAACTCTTCCAGTTCTGTATGTTTGAGGTAGGCTGCACATACTGTTTGAGAGGTGATCTATGTATTTCTGTAGCAACGTAATGATGCTCTGTAATTTGTTTTGTATTACTTTCCTTGAAGTAATGCACTATTTGTCATTTGCTTTTTTGACTACTGCTGAATGTTATGTTGATAGATTCATGAATCTATGAACCATAGCTCCAGGATCTTATCCTGAACAGTAGCAATATGCTGAGAGCCTCATATTTCACATGTCAGTTTAGGATAGTTTTTTTCCCATTTATTTATGTTGAATTTCATTGGACATTTTATTGCCCAGTTGCCATGTTTTGTAAGGTCTTAGCTGTGATGTCAGAAACATGCCACTCTGCCTGTGTTGTACAGGCTTCCGTGCTGGGAATGGGTTAATGCAAATACAGCCTAATAACACGCCAGATAGATAAACATTTAATTTGATTCTAAGGTTGTTAGGTAAGACAGGAGGAAACACTCCAGAAGATTTGTCTGGACAAGGTGGTGGGACATCTAGTCCAGGTTATGCTTTGCCAAGAAAGGTTGGACCAAATGGTCCTAGAGGTTGTTTCCAAGCTTGGTACAACCATGCTTAAGGAGCTTAAGCACTAAGGTCTCAGTCACCTGCTAAGGTGACCTAAAGAGGTCAATGAGATGCTCACATTTATCAGCTTAATGAATTCTTCTTCCCAGTCCGTATGCTTTAATTTCTGAAATCCAATATTTCCCTGATGCTAAATGGAAAAGAGCAGTAGCTGCTCTGCCTGGATTGAATTACACATGGTAACTTGTTAAGTGGGAAGCACAGAATCACAGAATGGTTTGGGTTGGAAAGGACCTTTAGATCATCCAGTTCCAACCCCCTGCCATGAGCAGGGACACCTCACACTAGACCATGTTGCCCAAGGCTCTGTCCAACCTGGCCTTGAACACTGCCAGGGATGGAGCATTCACCACTTCTTTGGGCAACCTGTGCCAGCACCTCAGCACCCTCACAGGGAAGAACTTCCTCCTTGTATCCAACCTGAACTTCCCCTGTTTCAGTTTGAACCTATCACCCCTTGTCTTGTCACTCCAGTCCCTGATGAAGGTCCCTCTCCAGCATCCTTGTAGCCCCCTTCAGACACTAGAAGCTGCTCTGGGATCTCCACTCAGCTTCTCTTCTCCAGGTGGAACAGCCCCAACTTTCTCAGCCTGTCTCATAAACAGAGTCACAAAAATAACAGTCTTTAAAAAGATTCTGTTATATGGGGCCAGTGTTTTCCAAGTTAATGAATTAATCTACAACGAGTACTTCATTATGTAAAATGTTAGTGTTCATTCATTCTGTGTATAGGGAACATAGACAGGTGTGGGAATATTTAAATTCATAAACTCATCAAAGGGACTAATTAATTACACGCTAAGAGAGAAGCAAATCTATGCCTTAAGTCACTCCTTCCCTTCTCTGGGGGAGAAAAGGTTGCAGAGAAATAATAGCATATGTCTAAAAGCAGTCATCTTGAATATGTATTCTAAGATCGGTATGCAAGACCATTCTAAGTTTCAAACCCACTTTGTTGCTGTTCTACTTAAAAGGCTAGATTTCATCTACTTAAAAGTGTAGCTGCCCTTATATAGCATGTAGGCAACAGATTTCTTTGGCAGAAAGATACCTGGTTTTGAATTTAAATGTAGTCATGACAGATCTTCTGTAAAACCAAGAAGCCCAGAGGACTCTGTGAGGATAATTGTGTAACTGATGATGATGATGGAAGTCCTTAGAGATCTTTCAGTATGATCATTTATATGTTACTGTGCTTCGTTGCCTTTATTACATTTAATCATTCAGAATATTTTTTCAAAGTGATGTTATTTCTAAGAAGTTTTTTATCTCTGCAGCTTGAAGATGTCAGTTTAACTTTTGGATGCACTGTTACTCTGTTACTCAGAGTAAATGAAGATTTTCCTAACTACAAATGCATCTGAGTCCTCCATAAATTCATCACCATGTAACTTAAAAAATGCTAATTTTTTGAGAACTTTTCTTATAGACTTCTTGAATGCCAGCTTTATGCTTACAGATAAGGTGTCTTTTTCTCATCCAAGTGCCTTTTAATCTAGATGAATCATCTTGTCTGATAATTTGACTGATAAAAGGTGTGTGTGGGGTTTAATAGTATATAAGTGCTATGGGACCTTTGCCTGTATAGCAGCCTTCCAGTACCTAAAGGGGCTGACAAAGAGTGGCTTTTTACAAGGGCATGTAGTGATAGGACAAGGGGGGATGGCTTTAAAAAGAAAGGGGGGAGATTGAGATGAGCTCTGAGGCAGAAGCTGTTCCCTGTGAGGGTGCTGAGGCGCTGGCACAGGGTGCCCAGAGAAGCTGTGGCTGCCCCATCCCTGGCAGTGTTCAAGGCCAGGTTGGACACAGGGGCTTGGAGCAACCTGCTCTAGTGGAAGGTGTCCCTGCCCGTGGCAGGGGTTGGAGCTGGAGGAGCTTTAAGGTCCCTTCAAACCCAAACCACTCTACGGTTCTGTGGCTGATCCTATAATCAGTATTACCAGCCACTATAGAAATATGTAATGAGAGATGTTGCAGGCCCCAAATCTTTACAATGTAAATAGCTAAGACAGCCATGATGCAAATAGCAATAAGTTTTGTTACTGGAACATACAGGGTAATTAACCTGCCATCCTGTGACGCTGTTTCATTGCTGAGGCACTTCATTTGAGTATGTAATGCAGTGTGCATAAATAATCTCTAGTCTTTGAATGTGAATTTCTTTATTAGTTTCCCTTCGTTGTATTCACCTTCCTTGTATTACTCTAAATTTAACTTCCAATTCTAGCTTGGTTCAAACCTCAGGAAGGAATCCTTACTTACACTGCATTTGCTATTGTTAGTGGTTATTACTGTCCTATTCAAATGTAATGGAGTGTCAAAGAAGTGCTTAGTCTGCTCTGTGTTGTCTCTACCCTGCTCCTTCGAGCTGGAGAGTTGATGCATTCCCAGTAGCTCTGCCTGGAGTGCTGCTACCCATGGTCTCTTGTGTGACAGTCTTAAGTATGTTTTTGGGAGAGGGAAGGAACTGCATCTTAATGTCTCCCTGTACTGGGAAGGGTGAAGTGGGTTATACTGCCTCAAAACTCTATGTCCTCGTGTGTTATTCGCCTCTTTGTTGCAGACAGCAAGTTTCTAAAACTCTGTCTACTTCCAGCAGAATACAGGATGGATCTTTTTTTTCTAGGAAAAAAAGACCTGTTCTGGTTTGCATTTGGCAAGAATACTCAGTCTCCTGTCTGAAGTTCTTTATTTCTGCATGCTGGAAGCGCTTTAAAACCATTCCAGTATTTTTAGGAGAAGTTGCCTACCAAGAGGCTTTTTGTTTTGAATTTTCTATCAGGCAGTGGATTGACAAAAGAAACAAATGGGTTGAGGGACCATTTAGTTTTCATATTTTATGCTCAAGTTGTGTACTTTCCCGTAACTATCATATCTCTTGGGTTATTATTTCAGACTGTTAAAACACTCATGTAAGAAAAAAGCTACTGTGGTGGTTTTATGGTTTTTAATATGTGGAAGTTAGTTGCAACTAAGGCCACCCCCCTGCCAGCTGCTTGTTCACTCCCCATCTTAAACAGGATTGGGGGAGAAAATGGGATGAAACAGCTCATGGGCTGAGGTAAAGACAGAGAGATCAGTTACCATTTACTGTCATGGGCAAAACAGGCTTGAGTTGTGGAAAATTATGTGGTTTACTGCCAAATTAAATAGACCTGGGTGGTGAGAAACAAAAAGATAAACATTCAGACAACACCTTCCTGCCCCTTTCCCAGTCCCACCTTCACCTCTGTGTGATATTAGGTATATTACATGTGTCTTTAGAAAACAGCAATATGCATGTTTGTACTGCTATTGGATTGTAAGTATTTCTTCTGTAAAGAAAGAGCAGTTCCACCTAAAATCTTACACTGCATTGCATCATACTGCCATTTACCTGGAGACTGCATTGAAATGCAAACAAACTGGTTCCTGGCTTCAGTAGTAAGGTTATTTGAGGGTTTCCTTGCCACAGTGTTTGAGACCACCATAGTTGTGATGCATCTACTGAAATGTGTTTGTATTTTTGTCACCTGGATCAGGCCAGTGATCGTTGTTCAACACAGTGGCACACGGGAGGGGAGCTGTGGATTAGAATGGGACAGAAGCTGTCCCGTGCCAGCAGTTTCTTCAGTGCTCAGTCATCAAGTTGTAGATGTAGAGGTTTAACTCCCTTAGTAAACTTTCCCTCATTCAAATACAAAACCTGTGTTTGCGTGCAGCGTGCTGTGAAAGTGGCTAATGGAGTTAAACTGACAATTTACTTAACATTTGAGAGGGGATAGGAAATGCTGGGAAGAGATTTTGCTCTGTTGTGACAGCAGTGATTGCGATGTTGGAAAGACGAGCTCTGTTTTTGCAGTTACCATGGAAAAAGTGTTGGTCATGTGCTGTTACCATGGAAATATTCAATGTGGATTCTAGAAATTAGGAAGATTTCTGGACAGAGTAGAAAGACAATTATTCTTTTTATAGGAAAAGGCAGCTCAAGCTGATTGACAGTAGGGATTGATGAAAGGAAACTGCGGAGGATTTAGCATCTTCATACCTCTGAACTTTGTGAGAGATAATAAAACATATAAAATCTCAAAAAATATAAATATCAAGTAATGTAAAACTTGTGGTGAACTGCTTCGTTGATGCTCTAAATTTGTCAATTGCCTCTTCTCTTCTACCACAGTTTGCAACCTACCAGGGCTTTTTAGCAGAATGTGTTTCCGCATTGTTGGGGTGGCTGTTGAGTGTCTTGTAGACGAGCTGGACAAGGTTTAACCACCTTTGCTGCCTGGTCAAAACCCAGAAGAAGTTGAATTATTAAACAAAACCATTGCTAGCAGCAGAGCATTATTTGGTTTTTGTTCTCTGTGAGGTCCCTTTGAACAAAGTTGTGAAGGGTGAGTCATTTGAAGTACAGCACAGTGCCTGGCACTGGGCTCTCTGTTGTATGCCGTGTTGGAGCTCCACAGACTTGAAACAGAAAGGTCGACCACTACAATGATTACCTTAGACTTTCCTTTTAGCCTGAAGCAGAATCGATGTTTCCGTTACTGTAACATTTCCTTTCATAGGTACAATGTAGGGATTAAAAAAATTCCTTCTTCCCCAGATGAATTGTTTAAACTAACCTTTTCCCTGAGAAAATGAAATGAGAATGGTTTTTAAAAGATAAAACAGTTAAGAAAAGCATTAGTTGTATGTCCATAATGTTGCTTCAGGTATTGTCTATTCCTTTCTTGAAAGAAAAACTTGAGCCTTAGACAAAATGGAGAATCATGTAGTTTTTCATGCTTGGTTTTCGTGTTTTTCTTTGCAATTTTATACACAAATCAGTGTCAACTTTTGCTCTAAATACAGAACTGGCAAAAGTCATTCATCAATTTAAGAATATTTTTCCTCAGGTGAAACTTTTTATTCTCATTAAAAAAGAGTGGATTTCAAAGCCTGTGATCAAATATAATTATGATGAGTTGTGGTGGCAAGCTGTCTTGAACTTATTAGTATATTATTGCCTCAAATCTTAGACTAATAAGTATGTTTGCTTCAATATCAGTTAGCTTTTAAGAGATTCTAGGAGCTGGTCTAGGAGTGGTTTGATACCTGGTATTTCTTGTGCAAGTCAGAAATAAAATACCTGTTTTATTTCTGTGGAGAATTCTTTCATGCTCTCCCTTCCTTTTCAGTGGTCTTTATAGGTTAGATCAGTGTATGATTTTATGTAGTGACAGGAAAAAAGGCTGTCCTAATTTTAGTTGAATGTTAACAAAAACTAAGTTTAGCTCATGTGCTGTCCAGTTTTCCAGGACAGAAATCATAATTCGTATGATTGTCTTCCCATGTGTAGCTGTTCAGACTTACCCCTTTTGATTTTTCTATCAGTTAGATTCTGCTGATTGATTTTTCTGCAGTGGATCCACGTGGAACAAATATGTTTTAATATTTAATACTAATGAACACTCTTAGTTTCAATGTTTATAGAGTCTAGAAGAAGAATTCTAACAATGAGGAAAACCAGGCTAATGCTACGTATGTTTCAAAGTAGTTCAATGTGGACATGTTCTTCTCATGCTCTGGTTGGTCTCTGGTTTTTGGTCTGGTTTGGGTTCGTGTTTGTTTGGTTTTGCTTTAAAGTGTAAGTCATTAACCAGTTAAAGTGGAAAAGAAACAGTGAAGGGGAAAAAGAAGGTGAACTGCGGTTTGGCCTAGATGATCTCCCAAGCTTCCTTCTAACCAAAACCATTCTATGAAATGCATGGGTTATAACATAAGCTAATAATCAAAATACAAACCTTTGGGATGTGTAACTGGAACTACTAGTACTTGAATCTGAGACATCATGATGCCTTATCTTGTTCTTATCTGTGAGGCCATCTAAAACATGGAACAGATATTACATCATGTATTTCTCTTACTTCGATAGATCTGTTCGAGTCACTTCAATGTCTGCCTCTTAACAGTAACCTATTAATAAACTTGCTACTGAACAGTCCAGAGCAGTGTTTGCAGATGCATAAACAAATCTATGCACAGTAAGTTTTGATTCATTCTAGTGAAGTTGCATTGCACAAGCAGGATCTTTTCACTTGCCTGTCCTGCTTTTGTCATACAGCAGGATATTCAATGTATTGGGCAGTATGCATGACCAAAGATACAACACTGGAAAATACAGTGTTAGTCTTCCACTTTGAAATCTCTTCAGACTGTCCACTCAGGAGAGCTTGATCTGTGCTGGCTGGCTGAAGGTGGCTGGAAATTAATCTGACTGGCAAAAAATCAATTCATGAAAAAGTAATCAATTATAAAATTAATTAATCTGGCTGGAATTAGTGTGAGTGCTTCCATCAGATGGTTGGCCGCCCAGATTTATTTAGGTAGGCTGCAAGTTTTGTGGTCCTGTAAATTCATTAGGGGCTTTGTTGTATTTGCATCTTACATCTAACAAAACTCTGGGTGCCTGGTCTTAATGTGTAGCACATAATGTCTGATCACACAGAGCCTTTTTCCTATTCTTATACTGCCTCGTGATCTCACTATAATTCCTCATTTAGAATTGCTGGATTTAGTGACTAAAGGCTCTATCTACATTAAGATGAGGCAGTAGGAATGGATTGATATTTAGAAGCACTTGGTGCTAAAGCTCTTGTATTACACTGTGGTGTGATTCAGGTAATTTACCTGTAGCCAGACTTCCTCTGGCCCTCGGGATAAAGTATTTTCTCCACCTGTGGCCCAAATTTGTCTGGAGGGCTGCTTGTTGGTGCAGACTGTTACACCCCATTAGGGGTTGGAGTATGTGACCTGTACTCTAGGATTGAAGTCTTGATTCTGTTTTCTTTACTCCAAGAAGAACCTAATTTGTACACACTGAAACTACTCTGCAAACCCAAGTAAGTGGGGGGGATGATGAGATTTGCATCAAAACTGTGCACCAAAACATGAGGTGTAGCAATGTCCATCCACTTGCACAAAGACTGATACCTAATGAATGTTAATCGTAAATGCGACAACTCGTGCTGTGGGTTGAGGAGGAAAAAGGCAATTTTTCATACACTTCACACACAAATTGATATATACTTGATTTAGCTTCTGTGTGAGGGCCATTGGAACCATCAAAATAATTTCCCCTCCCTTTAAATTGCCCTTCCTTGTAAGCCCCTTCCTTTAAACCAGGGAGAATTATTTCTGAGAGTTGGATTATTCCTTCCACTACTTCAGTGACAGCATCTGGTACCATCGTCTGAGGAGCAGTACCTTGTCCGTTGGGAAGCCAGTAGTTCACTGCGGCAACTGCAGGAATAACATTTTGGATATCTTCACTGCTTCTGGCAGTCTTCTGCAGAAGTCAGTGGAAGCCTTGAGGATGTCGTGGTTTAACCCTGGCTGGCAACTAAGCACCACACAGCTGCTCACTCAACCTCTTCCCCAGTGGGATAGGGGAAGAACTGGAAGGGTAGAAGGGAGAAACTCATGTGTTGAGTTACACATGAGAACTAGTTTACATAATACATCAGTAGATGGTACAAAACATGACTTCTCCATTTTCTATTCTTTTCCACAGTTTATAGTTGAAAAAAGGAATCCTCAGGTCTCATACTGGAATTTAGAAGATACTGAGCAACTGATAGGGCCACTATCATGGAAAACCACAAACTTTTATCCCTGTTATCTTTTAATATTGTAAACATTAAACCTAATTTTATATTACTAACTGTGACATCTCTGTTGCAATATTGCGATTGCAGTTACCTTCCAGTGACCTTCACTGATTTTTGATCTATTCCTGTTTGAGTATTTTTGGCTTCTAGAAAAAAATATGTCAAAATAATCTTTACCTTTTGTTTTGCCTTTTTGTATAAAGTCTTAATATTACTTTCTGTGTATTTTCTCTCCCTTTGATGATAGATTTTTTGCAATAAAACATAACATTAGACAAGCAAAAGTGATTTCATTTATTCTGTTTCTAGATGGAATCAGTGTTAGTGGGCTTCCGCTCTCCAGTCCTTTTCGGCAGGTTGTCAAGCCAAGAGTAGAGACTAAACCTATTAATCCCCAAGAGAGCAGCAAAGTTGGTGACTTCAGTCATGTGAAGGTAAGTGAGTGACATCAAAAGAAGTAAAAAATATGGTTTTCATTGGACTGTGTTATGGTTTGTTCTGTGATTAAAAATAAAGGCTTCTTTGCCTCATAAATATTTCCCTTTGGGGTTTTTTTTTAGAACAGCTTGAAGTTCTGTGTTTGGATTGCTCCATTAGAGCAAGCAAACAAAAAGGTGAAACAAGAGTAGAGTTGGTTATCAGTATGGTATACTCCAGGAACTTTCAGTTCTTCACCTCATGTTGCTTTCTTATGCTGTATACTCTGTAGGAAGGTGCTTCTGAATGAATTATTGGTTTTGTTGTTTTAAAATGTATGGAAGGATTTTGAACCTTCTAAGCAGTTTGGGATCAAAGTCTTCACACTTCCAGCAGCAAACCTTGTAGAGGTGTTCTTATAAGTAATAAAACACAATAGTTGAGAGAGCCAAAAGAAAAGTAAATAGAAGTAGCAGGATGAAAGAACAATTGTGTAGGCAGAAGCTGCACTGTGCTTACTGGGAGGGACTTTTCCCTGAAGTAAGCTGCTGTTTGTTTTTGATCTTACCTGTTGAACATAGGAACTTCCTGTTCTGAGCAGTGAAATAAGAGCAGCTTCATACTGGCCAGCGTTGCAGAAGATATAATTTAAAATGATAATAACAAAGATTATAAACAACAGTATTGTAGCACCTCACTAGTCTCTTCCATACGTTTGGTGGATGCTTTGCATGCCTTGCAGTACTTGATGCATTTCCTGCGTGGATCTGTGTTCTCAGTCCATTCAGACAGAATTTAGATTGAGTGTTGTGTGATACAATACTTGGCCTAGAGTGTCTTTGGCTTAAAAGCAAACATGAGCCTTGCTTTTCTCAGTAACTTGCTTTGCATGTGAATTTGCTTTCTTTCTGGTGAGATTTTTTACAATTCTATTTGGTCAATAACCAGGTGAAGCTATTAGTTTTTAAGTGTGTTTCTTTTGGAGCATTAGCACTGCCAATTCATCATCATTTGGTGCTGCAGTACAGGAAGGATGATGATAGAATATGACGGACGATAAAACGTAGTAAAGCCTTTCTTTGTATTTTATGGCATAGCAAGGTATTTCCCGATTGCTCATAAGTATAAATTGGCATGATTGAGGAAACAATTTAATACTTCAGTGAATAAAATGTCCCACACTAATTTTTAAGCTTAGAGCTTTGTGTAGAATGCCTGATCTATAGACACGTCTGACTTAGGGAAGCAAGGGGAATGTTACGTCCAAATTGGACTGAAAATCCAGAAATGCAGAACTTCTTTGCACTAAATACATGAAAAAACCCCATTTTGGTGCACTTTTTCCTTGTCAGCCAGTTGTCCTGGCAACTGAGAAGTTGCTGTGATTGTATTATGAGAGTTTTGGAGAGCTGTAAAGCAAGAACTTGGTTTTTAATGGTGTACAGTGAACCAGTCTGGTGGGAATGCACGTGCTTGATTCAGCTGTTAGGTGTCTGGAAATTCTGATTTAATCAATTGGCATTTTGTGATGGAAGGATCTTGCAGGTCATCAAAGCTATGTTCAGTAGAGAATATACATTCCAATGGTATTAAAGGGTTCCTTGCTCCGTGAAGTTACCTGTGTTTTGAGCCTGACTTGTATGACTACTGTACAGCTCCCATAGCACGCCCCAATGTACTGTGTTGACATCTACTCTAAACCAGGCTTAATCACTAACCTTGCTCTTTTTGTAATGTTTGGAAAAGATGATTTATGGGGGGTGGGAGAGAATAAATATCCGGGTGATAAAATAGCCAACAGGATAAAGTTCTGGGGGATGTTTTCAAGACTGTATTTCTCATAACTTAAGTATTATCGTTCTGATCATGTATTTGCAGAAGACATCCATGATAGGAAAAATATGACTTATTTTTCCAATATTTGTAAGATTGTTGTGTTGTAGATGAAGAGAGAGAAAACCACAGTAAGGTGTCACCATCTGCAGAGTTGATTTACTGTCGTGGCTCATTGCATTTTAACAAATGTCCATTTCTGTAACTTCCATTTCTATTTTACCACATTAATATAGTCATAAATAATAATCTTATCCCAGTTTCTCCCAATTAAACTATTATAAACCAATCATTTGATCTACCTGAATTAAAAATGCTTATGAAATTTAGAACTATTTAGGAAGAAGTATTTTTTGATTCACCAGACCATTCACATAATTAGGTTTCTGAATATGGACATACATAGCTGGTACTGGGCAAATGAGCAGAAGAAATTACCTTTCATAATTGAAGAGATTACATTTGTCTACTCAGATGATTTCATTACATCCAGCTTTTTCCTCTGCTGTCTACTTCTTCTCTTTAATGCTGTCTATTTCTGTTAGTGACTGCTCTCTACTTTGACAGCCCTCTTTAACGGGAAGAAACATAAGTACTACCCGTAGTTTTAAAACTAGGCAATTCCAAATGAACTATCCATCAGACAGTTATTGTAAATAATTAAGTCAATTAAATATTTAAAGATAGAGTATGTTCTGGTCCAGTTCTCTTGGCTGGGTTCTGAGGAATTTGCTGTCTTTTTGGGTTTGACTTTCTGCTGGATATCTTTCAAAGCACACAAATACATGTTTGTTGTCAAATGCAAATGCTTTTGCTCAATAAGAACCTTGTCCAAAATGTAGCAAGCTGGGATATATACAAGAGAGATGATCTGTGGTTCCCTTTGAACTTCAGTCTCAAAGTATTTGATATTTATGAATCTTTCCGAGTTCCCTAGAACCTCCTTAAAAGATATTTCAGTTTCTCTGTTACTGCAGAACAATTCAATGCTTGTGGGCTATTGCCTGTGTCCTGCTCAGTGCCACTTGCAGTGATTCCTTGATTATGTTTTCAGGTTTATCTTGTAATAGTCAAGCCAATTAAAGTGATTTGACAAGGACTAATGTGAGAAGCAAGTGGGAGTTCTTAAGTTAAGAAACAAGATTGATCTTAAACAATTTTTATGTGTTCTGAAAATGCTCTGCTGTCATTTATTCATGATTTAGCACTATGTGTCTGTTGCGAATATTCAGGAGTAGTAGCTATTTTTCAATCCTGCATGCTGTGCAGAAGTAGTCTTCATAGAAAGGTAAATGTTTGCAGATGAAATTTAATGTCAGTCAGTGCTTCTCTTGTTGCTGATTCTGAAATGTCCTTGTTTGGGTCTTTGTAAGTCTTAATGCTTAAACTTTCCCTCCCTACTTGTTTACCTTTTTTGGTGCTTCAGTCTTGGATATTGCCAGTATTGGGGTTGAACTTCTCTTCAGTCTATGTTTTCATAGTTTTGCTACGGGCTGTCTTCTAATAAGCCAGTCACTGGCTTCTGGAAATGCCTGTTCTAATGATCTCATAAATTCAGTATAAAAATTGCTTCATCATAAAGCTTGCTTATACCCTGAAGCTGAATAGAAATATCATGGTGTAATGCCATGTTCAGACGTACTCTTTCCTACTGTTTGCTACGGAGTGGTTGTAGTAAGCATTGTCTAAAAACCTTGCATCTGTACAGCAGAGTGGCTTAGCCCTTGCTTAGCTCTGCATTGCTGTGGTTATACTGGTATGTAAAACAGTCTGTCTTAGGTTGAACCTGTTACTTTTGGAGTACCACTGCAGTGTGTTTAGACCTACAGCTGTTCTATGTCTTAATGCAAAAGCTACAGAGAGAAATTTAAACAAATCTTGTAATCTCACAGCCAACAGTGTTATTTTTAACCTAGGGAAGTCTCTACTGGTGTTCGTGCTTGGAAGCTGAAATTATTTGGCTTAGTCTAGTTCTTCTCAGTGATGGAAGAAATGCATTCTTACTCCATGCCACATATTGTGACCCAGAGGCTTAGAGATCAGTGTGATCCATGGAAATTTGATCCTTAAAGTCACAGCGATTACCATCATGTAATGGTACTTCATTGGTAGTTTGTTCTTGTTGCAAGGTGAAAAGGAGAAATATTCATCAAGGTATCTCGGTTCAACATGATGTCCATGGTTTCTGTGGAGTAAATCTTCAGGGATTAGGAAATGCTACATGACATTAGTTTTGAAACCTGTATGTTCAGGAGAATTTGCCTCTGCATTCTGAACACGAGCTGTAATTCCAGAGATTCAACTGCAGAAACTGGAGAGGTTTGAGTAATCGCATGGAACTACTCTGTTCCTGCACTCTCAATAAATGGTAGGAAGTGTTAAAATACGGTATTTAGAGCTAATATAATTTAATACACTGTCATTAGTGTATCTTTTCTGTCTTAGAAGTGTATTAAAATGAGATACAGGCCTTAATTGGATTTTTTTCCATGCAGTTTTCAGGTTCTGCTCTTCTAGTATGAAAGTAAGCTGTTGATTGAGATGAACTTTATATTGTTAATGCTTTTGCCTCAAACTCCTCTAGCCCATAATCCTTAAATCTGTTCTAAGTTTAAGCCCTTACACAAAACAAGCTGGATTTATTTTTAACTTTTAAA